>NW_024738029.1:0-18847 GCF_018991925.1 Homarus americanus | reverse complement strand
AGATGCTACGACACCACGTAGTGAATGTTTGGCTACAGCATCATCATGTGAAGTTCCTCATAACACCATCTGTGAGGTAACTGCTACATCATCAGGCCCCTCATAACGCCATCTGTGAGGGAGTTACTACACCACGTGTCTGGTGTTCAACACCTCACCTTACATGATCTACGCGTGCAAACATTAATCTGTATGTTCGCTGTGTGCTCCTTCACCTTTCTCTAATGAGGGCTTTTGTTAAACCACCAATGTATGATGTACTAAGTCATTTGTGTCCAATGTATACTTTCGAAAAGCCCTTGTTTGGGGAAGGTAGGAGAGAGTAGTCGTCATTATTGTCCAAGCCACATTATTTATTTCTATATATAAGTAATGTAGGCTGGTTTTTAAATACCTCAATCCCCTAACGGTGCCGTTTGTATATTAAGAAATACCGAAGCCATACAGTACAACACCAGCGAATATGAAGTATCACTGTAACCGGCAACTGTTACTCACTCATACCTACATACATATATAGAGTCTTTACAGAATGATAGCAGACACGAGGAAGACGAACAACAAGAGGAGGAGAGTTAGAAGAAAATCAACTTCAAGCTAAGAAGAAGAATACCAAGACATTTCCTCCAAACAACAAAACAACACACACAATCAAGCCGACCAAACACTGAGAAACCATGGCGGAACCCAACATGCACCGGACGCTTGACCTGACTCTATCCTGCCGCATCCAGGCGAGTTGCTGCTTAAAGTCCCTCACGCAAGCGCTGTTTAGCCACTGCACCTATTCTCTCCTCCTAAAATTCACTTCAATCCCCCCTGCCACTAGCATGTTATGTATGTATGTATGTATGTATGCATGAATGATAACTGCAACTTTGCGTATTAAAACTCATTACTCTTACCGAAGTAATATAGTGCGTGGTTATGTTATGTCATGTTAGGATAGATTATAAACTACATTGGGTTACATTTCGTGAGGTTCGGTGACGCTACAGGAAGTTAGGTGAGGTACCTGGAGGTTAGGTGAATGTTGACTGACTGACTGACTGACTGACAATTACTAGGAAGTGGTTCCAACACGTTCACGCACAACCTATACTCATACCACAAGTCCAGAATTAGAGAGGATCATGTTATTGGATATATTTTCAACGATTTACTCAGTGTCTAACCAACTCTTTAGCGATTTAAATGTGGACCTAAAAGTAGGTCCGTATATTTGTTTGTCGTGGTGGTGGTGGTGGTGGTGGTGGTGTGCGCCCGTCCATCAGGTTGATTAACCACCAAAACCATAAAGGGTGCGGCCTTGCCGTTTCAGGGCATACACCACATCCATGGCGGTGACGGTCTTCCTTTTTGCGTGCTCGGTGTAGGTGACGGCGTCACGGATGACGTTCTCCAGAAACACCTTGAGGACGCCGCGGGTCTCCTCGTAGATGAGGCCGGATATACGTTTAACACCTCCACGCCGAGCTAGACGACGAATGGCGGGCTTGGTGATACCCTGGATGTTGTCACGAAGCACCTTACGATGACGCTTGGCGCCACCCTTTCCAAGTCCCTTGCCTCCTTTGCCTCGGCCAGTCATGTTGTTGTGGTTGCTACTACAGGTGGTCCTGGTGTGGCTTCGCCGAATCGAATCGAAAAATGCTAGTGACAGGGGGGAAGGAGGTTCAGGAGAAGAATAAAGGGAGGATTGAAGTGAATTTTAGGAGGAGAGAACAGATGCAGTGGCTAAACACCGCTTGCGTGAGGGATTATAAGATGGGGGCAGCAGCAACAACCCGGCTGGACGCGGCAGGGAGGCGACAAGACAAGGCCAGGCTAGCGTCAGGTCAAGCGTCAGGTCAAGCGTCAGGTCAGGCGTCAGGTGCGTGTTGGGCTGGGCAATGGATGTTCAGTGCTTGGTCGGCTTGATTGTGTTTTGGTTTCTTGTGTGGAGGGGATGTCTTGGTCTTCTTAGCTTGATGTCGATTTTCTTCTCTCTCTCCTTCTCTTCTTGCTCTCTTGAATTGTCCATTCGTTTGTGTTTGGGTCTTCTTGTTCGTCTTCCTCGTATTTTAAGTCCTCATAGGTGTGGAAGAATTCAGAGAGGGAGAGGTTGACCACGTGGGCTTCAGCACCACTGGCCGCGTGGGCTTCAGCACCACTGGCCGCGTGGGCTTCAGCACCACGGGCCACGTGGTGTTCTTGGTTCTGTGTGGTGGGCTGCTTCTGTTGAGTTTTCTTTTCTTGGTTTTTCTTTACTGCTGGTTTTTTCTTTTCTTGGGAGCGTACAGCAAGGAGGGCCTCTTTGTAGCTCAGTTTTTTCTCAAGACGAGCCTTGGCTACCCTGCATTCCTCCTTCCATCTGGGGCAGGTCCGGTCGGCGGAGGAGTGTGGGCCACCACAGGCAACGCATTTTTTCTCTGTGTTGGGGCAGGCCGTGTAGCGGTGTCCAGGGCTGCCACACATGGAGAAGGTGTCTTCCTGCGCCTCACACTTGTTTACAGTGTGTCCATAGTGCTGGCATTTGTAACACCGTTTCGGTCTGCAGTAGGGCTTGACTGGCATAGTTACCCACGCCAGTTGAGCTTCCTTGGGTAGGGTGGAGTGGTGTCCGATGAGGGCAGTGGTGTCGGACAGCTTTTTCACAACTTGGAGCTGCTGCTCCTTGAGGAGCTCACTCAGCTCTGCTTTGTCCATGTGGGCAATTTCGGCGTGGGAGATTACACCCAGCTTCAAGTTGTCCCACATGAAGGCAAACATTTTAAAAGGAATGCCGTTGATGTCTGGGATCTCCGCGAGTTGAGCGGGCATGCCCATCTCGGCGAAGGTGATCTTGATGTCACCATGGAGCTTTAGGCGTTCTACCTTGGTGACCCCCACGATCCCATTAGCTTCGAAAAACTTCTGGAGAACTAGGAGGTTTAGTTTCTTGGGGCAGGTCGGCGTGTCCGGACGTATCCGCGCCACGTTAACAAACTCGTATCCGTTCATGGTGAGGGAGAGAGAGTGTGCTTCGCCCACGGTTTGGTGGGAGTAGGTGGCGTGCTGTGGACGCAGCGGTAGTATCGTTCATCCAAGGCCGTCCCTCCCTCTTGGAGGTGGGGCGTAGCTTGCGGATTACGCATGCGGCACTCGTGGCCAATGAGGTGGCCACTGAGGTGGAGAATGTCTGTATATAAGCCCGCCCGCCTGCCAGGCCGCCCGTATTTACTATTTCGTCGTCGAGATGGCCCGTACTAAACAGACTGCCCGCAAGTCCACTGGAGGCAAGGCTCCACGGAAGCAGCTTGCCACCAAGGCAGCTCGCAAGTCCGCCCCAGCCACCGGTGGTGTCAAGAAGCCCCATCGTTACAGGCCCGGAACCGTCGCCCTTCGTGAGATCCGTCGTTACCAGAAGAGCACAGAGCTACTCATCAGGAAGCTGCCCTTCCAGCGCCTGGTGCGTGAGATCGCCCAGGATTTCAAGACTGACCTGCGCTTCCAGTCGTCTGCCGTCATGGCTCTGCAGGAAGCCTCTGAGGCTTACCTGGTGGGTCTTTTCGAGGACACCAACCTGTGTGCCATTCACGCCAAGCGCGCTACCATCATGCCCAAGGACATCCAGCTGGCCCGGCGCATCCGCGGAGAGCGTGCTTAAGTCCTCTTCCTTGGGGAAAAAGAAAAAGCACAACAAAACCTACCAGACATCTATAACTCGGCCCTTCGCAGGGCCAAAGAACTGTTCTGAAGATAATTGTCATGACAATCGAAATGGTTGGTGGTAGGAGAGCGTTAATTTCGGTTACCCAAATCGCCTAACGGTAAGTTGGTAACATTCGTGCAGGCACGAATGTATAGTAGGTCATCAATTCGGGAGGTGGGTGGGTGCAACAAACAAGAGCTAGTAACAAATAAATATATAAAGAATAAGTAAGTAAATAAATAAATAAAATAAAAGAAAATACAATAAAATAAAAGAAAATACAATAAAATACAATAAAATAAAATAAATTGTTTACATGAATTAGGCGTGCTGCAAACATGAAATGAAGCCCAAACACACTCCATGTATGTCACTTTGCAGTGGGTGTAAAAGTACTCCACGCAGAATTTATTTATTTATTTATTATGTTTCGATTTAGTCCGGTTTCTACGCCAATAGAGAATGCAGATTATTATAATTTTTTTATTTTTTTATTTCCCTCTCAATATATCACTGTCGGTAACTGTCTCTTTAACATGTAACTGTGGCTCCGATGGAGCCGATTAAGTTGTAGTAGTGGGATGGCGTGTTTGTTGTGCACAAGTAACCTCTTACTTGGAAGAGGTGTACTTGGTGACAGCCTTGGTGCCCTCAGACACGGCATGCTTGGCCAGTTCACCGGGCAGCAAGAGTCGGACAGCTGTCTGGATTTCCTGACTTGTAATGGTGGAGCGTTTGTTGTAGTGCGCCAGGCGGGAAGCCTCGGCAGCGATGCGCTCGAAGATGTCGTTCACGAAAGAGTTCATGATGGACATAGCTTTGGAGGAGACTCCTGTGTCGGGGTGCACTTGCTTCAGTACCTTGTAGATGTAGATGCTGTAGCTTTCCTTCCTCCTGCGCTTCTTCTTCTTGTCACCCTTGGCAATGGCCTTCTGGGCCTTTCCAGCCTTCTTGGCAGCCTTTCCGGAAGTTTTGGGAGGCATGGCGGCACAGTTACTCGTGGCGCGGAGCGAGAGAATTGAAAACTGGCCCGACTAACTTTTCCTTATATACCGAGCGGGCCGCTCAGGATCAGACTGGCTGCAGCTACGGCTCTCTTACATTGGTTGGGTCCGCGAGACGGCCACCTGGCCTGATCCTGAGCTTGGCATAAAAGACCAAGGTGGCGGGCGGAAATTTAACTCCTATCACGAAAAGCAGCAGCAGCAACATGTCAGGACGCGGCAAGGGAGGCAAGGTGAAGGGCAAGTCAAAGTCCCGTTCTAGCAGGGCCGGACTCCAGTTCCCCGTGGGTAGGATCCACCGTCTCTTGCGTAAAGGCAACTATGCTGAGCGTGTTGGTGCAGGTGCCCCTGTGTACCTTGCAGCCGTCATGGAGTACCTGGCAGCAGAAGTGCTCGAGCTGGCCGGTAACGCCGCCCGCGACACCAAGAAGACCCGCATTATCCCGCGTCATCTTCAGCTTGCCATTCGCAATGACGAGGAGCTGAACAAGCTCCTATCTGGAGTCACCATTGCCCAAGGGGGTGTCCTTCCTAACATCCAAGCTGTGCTCCTCCCCAAGAAGACAGAGAAGAAATAAGAACCCAAGGTTCGTTCACACAAGACAACCTAACCAAACAGGCTCCTTTCGGAGCCACAGGATATCACTTAAAGAGAGAAATATACGACATCAACGTTTTGCAGGATAACACTCTATTTTACGTGTAATTAGCATAGTATTGTGGAAATTGAGTGAAATTGTTTTTGAATGGTGTAGATGTGAAGGGGTACTGCGGGGGCCTGGGGTGGGGGACTTAAACGGGACTTAGAAGGGCGCAAGAAGCAGCAGCAGCAGCAGCAGCAGCAGCCAGGGAGGCGACCTTATTTTCAGTCAGGTTCATACACAAATAAATACATCAGATTCATTGACAGTACAGTACACATTTACCAGTGTGGGCTAGCCAATTTGGGATAAAGAGCAAGAATGTAATGTCCTCAATGAAGTAATGACATAGTTCAAGATACAATAAGTGAGGTGGCCTGAAGTCTTTGACAGTGTCCCATTCAATAATATAGTGCTTTAAAGGTGTATCACCAAGTTTACATGCTGAGTGTTCCGGTATGGGTACAGCGTTACTAACTAGCCAGATGTGTCTGTATCCTAACCTAATTCTGGCCACGACTACATCACACAGGCAAGTTGTTTGGACACTCTTCCTAGCCCCCTTGGTCCCTGTTCACCTACCTACTGTAGCAGTAAGTAGGTACCTGTTGTAAATCGAAACGTTGCCAATTTGTATTCAGGGAAAGTTGTTGGAGCTTCTAAACTTGAACTGACACAATCCGAGGAGTGGTGACCCGAGGATCACAGACACTATCTCTCCCTTCCTAACCTCCTGCTCCTTCCTCTGTCCTCCAAAAATTGAACCATGCTATCGCAAAGGTAATAATACAGGTAGAGACAACAACATATTTTCCTATTGTCTTATTATATATTAATAACAGAAACGCTGCCGCCATCCTGGAGGCTTTACATTGTCTCACTGTTCATTCCCTCCACAATTCTTCCTCTTACTTCTTCTTCTTCTTCCACCAATACTTTATTAACGGTGTATGTAAGTTTCACCATGTTTTGCACTCCAGCGGTAGAGCAAAGTATATTTTGTTAGCAATAAACCAAAAGCATATTTTATGGCCTAATCATCACTACATAGAACACCACCCATAAAGCATGATACTAGTAGACCACAAACTGCTATAAACACCCAAAGCATATTTTATTGCCTAATCATCCATCACTACATAGAACACCACTCATAAAGCATGATACTATTAGACCACAAACTGCTATAAACCCCGAAAATATACTATACTAGTGACTCTAATTGTGTTACCCAATATTATACGAAATAATACTATAAAACATAATAATAAACACACTAATAGTGTATATTAGTTGAATGCACAATCTGATGAGAAATCAAAAAAAAAAAAAAAAACATAACAATAACCTAGAAAGAGTGTAGAGTATTTTTGTGCAAACTATTATACTAGTAGATGGTCTAAGATAACTGTATGTGAAGGAAAAGGTGTGCTCTCCACTCAAACTTTCTTTTTATGAAATCTCCTACTCCCCAGCTGAGCGGTACGCCCAATGGGAAACAAAACGTGGCACATAACACGCCGCCCGCCAGCTCTGGCTCGGTGAATAGGAATCAGTAATCGGGCGGAGTATAAACAACACCGCCGCCAATGTGCTCCTCCCATCTCTGAGGAAATCTGGCGGGCAACTTAGTATTATATTAGCATGTAATAATAATAACAATAATAATAATAATAATACTACTACTACTACTAATAATAATAATAATATTAATAATAATAATATTAAAAATAATAACATGCAATTTCATTTTATAACACATACAAACAAAATAGTGTATAGCCTACTATACTTAACTATAATAGGTTAGGTTGCGTAGGAGGATCTAAAAAGTACAGTAGTATACACACACACACACACACACACACACACACACACTTCGCTACTATATGCCAGACGCTCCCCCGGCTTGACACAACCACTCTCCCTGCTTACCTACCAGCCCCCCCCCCTTCCCACTGACTTAGTAGAAGTATTTGAAATAGCAAAACGCCTGGACAAACTAAAATTAAAACGCTCTACCACCCCCATTGACTTACCAATGAAACGCTTCAAGGAGTTCTCCCCGGAGCTTGCTAAACCCCTATGCTCCATCATCAATGCTTCTCTCAGTCAAGCCAGATGCCCAGCTGACTGGAAGACCTCTTATGTATCACCAGTGCCCAAGTCAACCAACCCACAATCCTTAAATCAGCTACGACCTATTGCAATCACCCCAATACCCAGCCTAATCTGTGAAAGTTTTGTGTTCGACTGGCTGGGCTTTTGCTGATATTGCAGGAGTCGTAGTAGACCCTCAGCAATTTGGCAACATGAAAACTTCCTCCACCACTGACTGACTGACTGTCTTGTCAGCTTTCTCGATTACATATACCGCCATCTCGAGAAACGAAAAACGTCTGTAGCTGTCGCCTTCATTGATTTCACTAAAGCGTTCGACCTAGTCGACCACAATATAATCATCAACTAAGCTATTGACCTCGGGCTTCGGAGAAGTCTTATTATACCAGGGCTTACAGACTTCCTCAGTGACCGACGCCAAGCTGTACGCTTCCGAGGGGCTGGCTGTCTCCACCTTTCAGTCACTCACCTGTGGCGTCCCCCAAGGCACCAAGATGGGACCACTCTGCTTCCTTATGCTCATCAATGATGCCCTAAGAGAAACCCCTGCTCGCTGGAAATATGTCGACGACTCCACCATTGGGATCAGCGTCAACAATTCTGCTCCAAACTATACCGCCCTTCATGATTTATTGAACAGTCTCCAAAACTGGGCCACCAACAACCATGGTTATGCACATCAACCTCTCCTCCGACATTGTCCCACCTCCTTCCATTACTCTAGGTCTGAACACACTCCAGGTTTTAGATTCCACGAAGCTCCTCGGCGTCACCATAGACAACAAACTAAATTAGAAACCACACGTCAGTGAAGTTATCAAATCCTCCAGTTTCCGTCTCCACCTCCTACTCCGACTCAAGTCCCTCGGTGTTCCTGCACACCAGCTCCTCAGTGTTTACACAACATTCATACTTCCCAAGCTCACCTGGTCTTCCTCCCTAAATGCCACACAACGTAAACACCTAGAAAAAGTGCAAAAGAGGCCATGCAAGATTATTCTCTACCCTTCCTACTCCACATATCAAGAAGCGCTCAACACACTGACCGACCCTTTAGACTCTCACTGACCATCACCACGACCTCATCTGCAAATTTGGTAAGAAGCTTCTACACCATCCCCGACACCGGCTCCTACTACCACCTGAGATCCCTAGTCCGAGAATTGCTCTTCGACACCACAACCGCATCCAGCCCATACGTGCACGAACTGATCTCTATAAGAACAGCCCAGTCCCAACCATTGTAAAAATTATCGATAACTTGTAATAAATCAGTGTACTCACTCCCAGTAAACACTACTCCTTGCACTGTCACTATGTTGAAATGAACTGTAGTTTGAGCTTTTCCCCAGCTAGTTATTATATGTCTTATTTGTGTCACGCATGTTACTTGTATATTATTTGTAATTCGTAACCCATTCCCCAAATATGTAACTGTATATTTTCAGCCTTCTGGCTGCCAAGCTCTTTCAATAAACCGTTAATTATTATTATTATTATTATTATTATTTATATGTTGGTCCATACCAACTCACTCCCCTGAACCCTCCTCCCCACCGGACTATCAACAAGTTCTTGCCATAAGGTACTATCTCATTTGGCAAAGGAATGGAACCAGTGATGAATAGTGGTGAACAGTGCTTAACTCAGTGAAAAACAACTCGGCAGTTGAGTCTTACCCAAGCTAGCTAACCAGCTTCACACAGTGAGGTCCCAGGTACCCGGTTATACTTCCCCTGAGACTCCACGATAGAGAGGCCTGGGACCACACCTCACCCACTTGAATGAGTGAGTCATGTCGACCACGTGGTGTCCCCAAGATGCTACGACACCACGTAGTGAATGTTTGGCTACAGCATCATCATGTGAAGTTCCTCATAACACCATCTGTGAGGTAACTGCTACATCATCAGGCCCCTCATAACGCCATCTGTGAGGGAGTTACTACACCACGTGTCTGGTGTTCAACACCTCACCTTACATGATCTACGCGTGCAAACATTAATCTGTATGTTCACTGTGTGCTCCTTCACCTATCTCTAATGAGGGCTTTTGTTAAACCACCAATGTATGTACTAAGTCATTTGTGTCCAATGTATACTTTCGAAAAGCCCTTGTTTGGGGAAGGTAGGAGAGAGTAGTCGTCATTATTGTCCAAGCCACATTATTTATTTCTATATATAAGTAATGTAGGCTGGTTTTTAAATACCTCAATCCCCTAACGGTGCCGTTTGTATATTAAGAAATACCGAAGCCATACAGTACAACACCAGCGAATATGAAGTATCACTGTAACCGGCAACTGTTACTCACTCATACCTACATACATATATAGAGTCTTTACAGAATGATAGCAGACACGAGGAAGACGAACAACAAGAGGAGGAGAGTTAGAAGAAAATCAACTTCAAGCTAAGAAGAAGAATACCAAGACATTTCCTCCAAACAACAAAACAACACACACAATCAAGCCGACCAAACACTGAGAAACCATGGCGGAACCCAACATGCACCGGACGCTTGACCTGACTCTATCCTGCCGCATCCAGGCGAGTTGCTGCTTAAAGTCCCTCACGCAAGCGCTGTTTAGCCACTGCACCTATTCTCTCCTCCTAAAATTCACTTCAATCCCCCCTGCCACTAGCATGTTATGTATGTATGTATGTATGCATGAATGATAACTGCAACTTTGCGTATTAAAACTCATTACTCTTACCGAAGTAATATAGTGCGTGGTTATGTTATGTCATGTTAGGATAGATTATAAACTACATTGGGTTACATTTCGTGAGGTTCGGTGACGCTACAGGAAGTTAGGTGAGGTACCTGGAGGTTAGGTGAATGTTGACTGACTGACTGACTGACTGACAATTACTAGGAAGTGGTTCCAACACGTTCACGCACAACCTATACTCATACCACAAGTCCAGAATTAGAGAGGATCATGTTATTGGATATATTTTCAACGATTTACTCAGTGTCTAACCAACTCTTTAGCGATTTAAATGTGGACCTAAAATTAGGTCCGTATATTTGTTTGTCGTGGTGGTGGTGGTGGTGTGCGCCCGTCCATCAGGTTGATTAACCACCAAAACCATAAAGGGTGCGGCCCTGCCGTTTCAGGGCATACACCACATCCATGGCGGTGACGGTCTTCCTTTTTGCGTGCTCGGTGTAGGTGACGGCGTCACGGATGACGTTCTCCAGAAACACCTTGAGGACGCCGCGGGTCTCCTCGTAGATGAGGCCGGATATACGTTTAACACCTCCACGCCGAGCTAGACGACGAATGGCGGGCTTGGTGATACCCTGGATGTTGTCACGAAGCACCTTACGATGACGCTTGGCGCCACCCTTTCCAAGTCCCTTGCCGCCTTTGCCTCGTCCAGTCATGTTGTTGTGGTTGCTCCTACAGGTGGTCCTGGTGTGGCTTCGCCCACGGTTTGGTGGGAGTAGGTGGCGTGCTGTGGACGCAGCGGTAGTATCGTTCATCCAAGGCCGTCCCTCCCTCTTGGAGGTGGGGCGTAGCTTGCGGATGACGCATGCGGCACTCGTGGCCAATGAGGTGGCCACTGAGGTGGAGAATGTCTGTATATAAGCCCGCCCGCCTGCCAGGCCGCCCGTATTTACTATTTCGTCGTCGAGATGGCCCGTACTAAACAGACTGCCCGCAAGTCCACTGGAGGCAAGGCTCCACGGAAGCAGCTTGCCACCAAGGCAGCTCGCAAGTCCGCCCCAGCCACCGGTGGTGTCAAGAAGCCCCATCGTTACAGGCCCGGAACCGTCGCCCTTCGTGAGATCCGTCGTTACCAGAAGAGCACAGAGCTACTCATCAGGAAGCTGCCCTTCCAGCGCCTGGTGCGTGAGATCGCCCAGGATTTCAAGACTGACCTGCGCTTCCAGTCGTCTGCCGTCATGGCTCTGCAGGAAGCCTCTGAGGCTTACCTGGTGGGTCTTTTCGAGGACACCAACCTGTGTGCCATTCACGCCAAGCGCGTTACCATCATGCCCAAGGACATCCAGCTGGCCCGGCGCATCCGCGGAGAGCGTGCTTAAGTCCTCTTCCTTGGGGAAAAAGAAAAAGCACAACAAAACCTACCAGACATCTATAACTCGGCCCTTCTCAGGGCCAAAGAACTGTTCTGAAGATAATTGTCATGACAATCGAAATGGTTGGTGGTAGGAGAGCGTTAATTTCGGTTACCCAAATCGCCTAACGGTAAGTTGGTAACATTCGTGCAGGCACGAATGTATAGTAGGTCATCAATTCGGGAGGTGGGTGGGTGCAACAAACAAGAGCTAGTAACAAATAAATATATAAAGAATAAGTAAGTAAATAAATAAATAAAATAAAAGAAAATACAATAAAATACAATAAAATAAAATAAATTGTTTACATGAAATAGGCGTGCTGCAAACATGAAATGAAGCCCAAACACACTCCATGTATGTCACTTTGCAGTGGGTGTAAAAGTACTCCACGCAGAATTTATTTATTTATTTATTATGTTTCGATTTAGTCCGGTTTCTACGCCAATAGAGAATGCAGATTATTATAATTTTTTTTTTTTTTTATTTCCCTCTCAATATATCACTGTCGGTAACTGTCTCTTTAACATGTAACTGTGGCTCCGATGGAGCCGATTAAGTTGTAGTAGTGGGATGGCGTGTTTGTTGTGCACAAGTAACCTCTTACTTGGAAGAGGTGTACTTGGTGACAGCCTTGGTGCCCTCAGACACGGCATGCTTGGCCAGTTCACCGGGCAGCAAGAGTCGGACAGCTGTCTGGATTTCCCGACTTGTAATGGTGGAGCGTTTGTTGTAGTGCGCCAGGCAGGAAGCCTCGGCAGCGATGCGCTCGAAGATGTCGTTCACGAAAGAGTTCATGATGGACATAGCTTTGGAGGAGACTCCTGTGTCGGGGTGCACTTGCTTCAGTACCTTGTAGATGTAGATGCTGTAGCTTTCCTTCCTCCTGCGCTTCTTCTTCTTGTCACCCTTGGCAATGGCCTTCTGGGCCTTTCCAGCCTTCTTGGCAGCCTTTCCGGAAGTTTTGGGAGGCATGGCGGCACAGTTACTCGTGGCGCGGAGCGAGAGAATTGAAAACTGGCCCGACTAACTTTTCCTTATATACCGAGCGGGCCGCTCAGGATCAGACTGGCTGCAGCTACGGCTCTCTTACATTGGTTGGGTCCGCGAGACGGCCACCTGGCCTGATCCTGAGCTTGGTATAAAAGACCAAGGTGGCGGGCGGAAATTTAACTCCTATCACGAAAGCAGCAGCAGCAACATGTCAGGACGCGGCAAGGGAGGCAAAGGTGAAGGGCAAGTCAAAGTCCCGTTCTAGCAGGGCCGGACTCCAGTTCCCCGTGGGTAGGATCCACCGTCTCTTGCGTAAAGGCAACTATGCTGAGCGTGTTGGTGCAGGTGCACCTGTGTACCTTGCAGCCGTCATGGAGTACCTGGCAGCAGAAGTGCTCGAGCTGGCCGGTAACGCCGCCCGCGACAACAAGAAGACCCGCATTATCCCGCGTCATCTTCAGCTTGCCATTCGCAATGACGAGGAGCTGAACAAGCTCCTGTCTGGAGTCACCATTGCCCAAGGGGGTGTCCTTCCTAACATCCAAGCTGTGCTCCTCCCCAAGAAGACAGAGAAGAAATAAGAACCCAAGGTTCGTTCACACAAGACAACCTAACCAAACAGGCTCCTTTCGGAGCCACAGGATATCACTTAAAGAGAGAAATATACGACATCAACGTTTTGCAGGATAACACTCTATTTTACGTGTAATTAGCATAGTATTGTGGAAATTGAGTGAAATTGTTTTTGAATGGTGTAGATGTGAAGGGGTACTGTGGGGGCCTGGGGTGGGGGACTTAAACGGGACTTAGAAGGGCGCAGAAGCAAGCAGCAGCAGCTTTAGCAGCAGCAGCAAGGGAGGCGACCTTATTTTCAGTCAGGTTCATGAAATACATCAGATTCATTGACAGTACACATTTAGCAGCATACATTGGAGTCATATTGTAATTGTAGACTAATCAGTGTGGCTAGCTAGCCAATTTGGGATAAAGAGCAAGAATGTAATGTCCTCAATGAAGTAATGACATAGTTCAAGATACAATAAGTGAGGTGGCCTGAAGTCTTTGACAGTGTCCCATTCAATAATATAGTGCTTTAAAGGTGTATCACCAAGTTTACATGCTGAGTGTTCCGGTATGGGTACAGCGTTACTAACTAGCCAGATGTGTCTGTATCCTAACCTAATTCTGGCCACGACTACATCACACAGGCAAGTTGTTTGGACACTCTTCCTAGCCCCCTTGGTCCCTGTTCACCTACCTACTGTAGCAGTAAGTAGGTACCTGTTGTAAATCGAAACGTTGCCAATTTGTATTCAGGGAAAGTTGTTGGAGCTTCTAAACTTGAACTGACACAATCCGAGGAGTGGTGACCCGAGGATCACAGACACTATCTCTCCCTTCCTAACCTCCTGCTCCTTCCTCTGTCCTCCAAAAATTGAACCATGCTATCGCAAAGGTAATAATACAGGTAGAGACAACAACATATTTTCCTATTGTCTTATTATATATTAATAACAGAAACGCTGCCGCCATCCTGGAGGCTTTACATTGTCTCACTGTTCATTCCCTCCACAATTCTTCCTCTTACTTCTTCTTCTTCTTCCACCAATACTTTATTAACGGTGTATGTAAGTTTCACCATGTTTTGCACTCCAGCGGTAGAGCAAAGTATATTTTGTTAGCAATAAACCAAAAGCATATTTTATGGCCTAATCATCACTACATAGAACACCACCCATAAAGCATGATACTAGTAGACCACAAACTGCTATAAACACCCAAAGCATATTTTATTGCCTAATCATCCATCACTACATAGAACACCACTCATAAAGCATGATACTATTAGACCACAAACTGCTATAAACCCCGAAAATATACTATACTAGTGACTCTAATTGTGTTACCCAATATTATACGAAATAATACTATAAAACATAATAATAAACACACTAATAGTGTATATTAGTTGAATGCACAATCTGATGAGAAATCAAAAAAAAAAAAAAAAACATAACAATAACCTAGAAAGAGTGTAGAGTATTTTTGTGCAAACTATTATACTAGTAGATGGTCTAAGATAACTGTATGTGAAGGAAAAGGTGTGCTCTCCACTCAAACTTTCTTTTTATGAAATCTCCTACTCCCCAGCTGAGCGGTACGCCCAATGGGAAACAAAACGTGGCACATAACACGCCGCCCGCCAGCTCTGGCTCGGTGAATAGGAATCAGTAATCGGGCGGAGTATAAACAACACCGCCGCCAATGTGCTCCTCCCATCTCTGAGGAAATCTGGCGGGCAACTTAGTATTATATTAGCATGTAATAATAATAACAATAATAATAATAATAATATACTACTACTACTAATAATAATAATAATATTAATAATAATAATATTAATAATAATAACATGCAATTTCATTTTATAACACATACAAACAAAATAGTGTATAGCCTACTATACTTAACTATAATAGGTTAGGTTGCGTAGGAGGATCTAAAAAGTACAGTAGTATACACACACACACACACACACACACACACACACACTTCGCTACTATATGCCAGACGCTCCCCCGGCTTGACACAACCACTCTCCCTGCTTACCTACCAGCCCCCCCCCTTCCCACTGACTTAGTAGAAGTATTTGAAATAGCAAAACGCCTGGACAAACTAAAATTAAAACGCTCTACCACCCCCATTGACTTACCAATGAAACGCTTCAAGGAGTTCTCCCCGGAGCTTGCTAAACCCCTATGCTCCATCATCAATGCTTCTCTCAGTCAAGCCAGATGCCCAGCTGACTGGAAGACCTCTTATGTATCACCAGTGCCCAAGTCAACCAGCCCACAATCCTTAAATCAGCTACGACCTATTGCAATCACCCCAATACCCAGCCTAATCTGTGAAAGTTTTGTGTTCGACTGGCTGGGCTTTTGCTGATATTGCAGGAGTCGTAGTAGACCCTCAGCAATTTGGCAACCTGAAAACTTCCTCCACCACTGACTGACTGTCTTGTCAGCTTTCTCGATTACATATACCGCCATCTCGAGAAACGAAAAACGTCTGTAGCTGTCGCCTTCATTGATTTCACTAAAGCGTTCGACCTAGTCGACCACAATATAATCATCAACAAAGCTATTGACCTCGGGCTTCGGAGAAGTCTTATTATACCATGGCTTACAGCCTTCCTCAGTGACCGACGCCAAGCTGTACGCTTCCGAGGGGCTGGCTGTCTCCACCTTTCAGTCACTCACCTGTGGCGTCCCCCAAGGCACCAAGATGGGACCACTCTGCTTCCTTATGCTCATCAATGATGCCCTAAGAGAAACCCCTGCTCGCTGGAAATATGTCGACGACTCCACCATTGGGATCAGCGTCAACAATTCTGCTCCAAACTATACCGCCCTTCATGATTTATTGAACAGTCTCCAAAACTGGGCCACCAACAACCATGGTTATGCACATCAACCTCTCCTCCGACAGTGTCCCACCTCCTTCCATTACTCTAGGTCTGAACACACTCCAGGTTTTAGATTCCACGAAGCTCCTCGGCGTCAACATAGACAACAAACTAAATTAGAAACCACACGTCAGTGAAGTTATCAAATCCTCCAGTTTCCGTCTCCACCTCCTACGCCGACTCAAGTCCCTCGGTGTTCCTGCACACGAGCTCCTCAGTGTTTACACAACATTCATACTTCCCAAGCTCACCTGGTCTTCCTCCCTAAATGCCACACAACGTAAACACCTAGAAAAAGTGCAAAAGAGGCCATGCAAGCTTATTCTCTCCCCTTCCTACTCCACATATCAAGAAGCGCTCAACACACTGACCGACCCTCTAGACTCTCACTGACCATCACCACGACCTCATCTGCAAATTTGGTAAGAAGCTTCTACACCATCCCCGACACCGGCTCCTACTACCACCTGAGATCCCTAGTCCGAGAATTGCTCTTCGACACCACAACCGCATCCAGCCCAGCCCATACGTGCACGAACTGATCGCTATAAGAACAGCCCAGTCCCAACCATTGTAAAAATTATCGATAACTTGTAATAAATCAGTGTACTCACTCCCAGTAAACACTACTCCTTGCACTGTCACTATGTTGAAATGAACTGTAGTTTGAGCTTTTCCCCAGCTAGTTATTATATGTCTTATTTGTGTCACTCATGTTACTTGTATATTATTTGTAATTCATAACCCATTCCCCAAATATGTAACTGTATATTTTCAGCCTTCTGGCTGCCAAGCTCTTTCAATAAACCGTTAATTATTATTATTATTATTATTATTATTTATATGTTGGTCCATACCAACTCACTCCCCTGAACCCTCCTCCCCACCGGACTATCAACAAGTTCTTGCCATAAGGTACTATCTCATTTGGCAAAGGAATGGAACCAGTGATGAATAGTGGTGAACAGTGCTTAACTCAGTGAAAAACAACTCGGCAGTTGAGTCTTACCCAAGCTAGCTAACCACCTTCACACAGTGAGGTCCCAGGTACCCGGTTATACTTCCCCTGAGACTCCACGATAGAGAGGCCTGGGACCACACCTCACCCACTTGAATGAGTGAGTCATGTGGACCACGTGGTGTCCCAAAGATGCTACGACACCACGTAGTGAATGTTTTGCTACAGCATCATCATGTGAAGTTCCTCATAACACCATCTGTGAGGTAACTGCTACATCATCAGGCCCCTCATAACGCCATCTGTGAGGGAGTTACTACACCACGTGTCTGGTGTTCAACACCTCACCTTACATGATCTACGCGTGCAAACATTAATCTGTATGTTCACTGTGTGCTCCTTCACCTATCTCTAATGAGGGCTTTTGTTAAACCACCAATGTATGTACTAAGTCATTTGTGTCCAATGTATACTTTCGAAAAGCCCTTGTTTGGGGAAGGTAGGAGAGATTAGTCGTCATTATTGTCCAAGCCACATTATTTATTTCTATATATAAGTAATGTAGGCTGGTTTTTAAATACCTCAATCCCCTAACGGTGCCGTTTGTATATTAAGAAATACCGAAGCCATACAGTACAACACCAGCGAATATGAAGTATCACTGTAACCGGCAACTGTTACTCACTCATACCTACATACATATATAGAGTCTTTACAGAATGATAGCAGACACGAGGAAGACGAACAACAAGAGGAGGAGAGTTAGAAGAAAATCAACTTCAAGCTAAGAAGAAGAATACCAAGACATTTCCTCCAAACAACAAAACAACACACACAATCAAGCCGACCAAACACTGAGAAACCATGGCGGAACCCAACATGCACCGGACGCTTGACCTGACTCTATCCTGCCGCATCCAGGCGAGTTGCTGCTTAAAGTCCCTCACGCAAGCGCTGTTTAGCCACTGCACCTATTCTCTCCTCCTAAAATTCACTTCAATCCCCCCTGCCACTAGCATGTTATGTATGTATGTATGTATGTATGCATGAATGATAACTGCAACTTTGCGTATTAAAACTCATTACTCTTACCGAAGTAATATAGTGCGTGGTTATGTTATGTCATGTTAGGATAGATTATAAACTACATTGGGTTACATTTCGTGAGGTTCGGTGACGCTACAGGAAGTTAGGTGAGGTACCTGGAGGTTAGGTGAATGTTGACTGACTGACTGACTGACTGACAATTACTAGGAAGTGGTTCCAACACGTTCACGCACAACCTATACTCATACCACAAGTCCAGAATTAGAGAGGATCATGTTATTGGATATATTTTCAACGATTTACTCAGTGTCTAACCAACTCTTTAGCGATTTAAATGTGGACCTAAAATTAGGTCCGTATATTTGTTTGTCGTGGTGGTGGTGGTGGTGGTGGTGTGCGCCCGTCCATCAGGTTGATTAACCACCAAAACCATAAAGGGTGCGGCCTTGCCGTTTCAGGGCATACACCACATCCATGGCGGTGACGGTCTTCCTTTTTGCGTGCTCGGTGTAGGTGACGGCGTCACGGATGACGTTCTCCAGAAACACCTTGAGGACGCCGCGGGTCTCCTCGTAGATGAGGCCGGATATACGTTTAACACCTCCACGCCGAGCTAGACGACGAATGGCGGGATTGGTGATACCCTGGATGTTGTCACGAAGCACCTTACGATGACGCTTGGCGCCACCCTTTCCAAGTCCCTTGCCTCCTTTGCCTCGTCCAGTCATGTTGTTGTGGTTGCTACTACAGGTGGTCCTGGTGTGGCTTCGCCCACGGTTTGGTGGGAGTAGGTGGCGTGCTGTGGACGCAGCGGTAGTATCGTTCATCCAAGGCCGTCCCTCCCTCTTGGAGGTG
>NW_024738028.1:0-8529 GCF_018991925.1 Homarus americanus | reverse complement strand
GAGTATAACAAAGTCTCCTGGTCGAGTATAACAAAGTTTCCTGATCGAGTAAAACAAAGTCCAATGATCGAGTATAACAAAGTCCCCTGGTCGAGTATAACAAAGTTTCCTGATCGAGTAAAACAAAATCTCATGATCGAGAATAACAACGTCCCCTGGTTCGAGTATAACAAAAGCCTTGATCGAGTATAACAAAGGTACCTCATTAAGTATAACAAAGTCCTCTAATCGAGTATAACAAAGGCCCTTCATCAAATATAAGAAAGCCCCCTGATCGAATATATCAAAGTCCCCTGATCGAGTATAACAAACGCCCTTGATCGAGTATAACAAAGTCTCCTCATCGAGTATAACAAACTCCCCTGGTCGAGTATAACTAATTTCCCTGATCGAGTATAACAAAGTCGCCTGTTCGAGTATAACAAATTCCCCTGGTTCGAGTATAACAAAAGCCCCTGATGGAGTATAACAAAGACCTTGATGGAGTATAACAAAGTCCCCTGGTTGATATAAACAAAGCCCCCTCATCGAGTATAACAAAGTCCCCTGATCGAGTTTAACAAAGTCCCCTGCTCAAGTATAACAAAGTCCTCTGATCGAGTATAACAAAGGCTCTTGATCGAGTATAATAAAGGCCCCTAATGGAGTATAACAAAGTCCCCTGATCGAGTACAACAAAGTCCCCTTATCGAGCATAACAAAGGCCCCTCGTCGAGCATAACAAAGCCCCCCTGATCGAATAATACAAAGTCCACTGATCAAGTTTAACAAAGTCCCCTGATCGACTATAACAAAGTCCCCTGGTCGAGTATAACAAAGGCTCCAAATGGAGCATAACAAAGACCCTGATGGAGTATAACAAAGTCCCCTAATCGAGGAAAACAAAGCCCCCTGATCGAGTCTAACAAAGTCCCCTGATCGAGTATAACAAAGGCCCCTGATCGAGTCTAACAAAGTCCCCTGATCGAGTATAACAAAGCCCCCTGATCGAGTATAACAAAGTCCCCTCATCGAGTATAACAAAGTCCCCTGGCTGACCATCACAAAGGCCCCTGGTCGAATATAAAAAAGTCCCCTATTCGAATATAACAAAGCCCCTGATCGAATATAACAAAGTCCCCTGGTCTAATATATGAAAGTCCCCTAATCGAATATAACAAAGCCCCCTCATCGAGTATAACAAAGGCCACTGGTCGAACATAAGAAATCACCCTGGTCGAGTATAAAAGAGCCCCCACATCGAGTATAAGAAAGTCCCCTGATCAAGTATATCAAACCCCCCTGGTCGAGTATAATAATGGCCCTGATCGAGTATAACAAAGTTCCCGGGTAGAGTATAGTAATGTCCCCTGATCGAGTATAACAAAGGCCCCTCATCGAGTATAACAAAGCCCCTAATCGAGTCTAACAAAGTCCCTAATAGATTATGAAAAGGCCCTTGATCGAGTATAACAAAGCCCAACCATCGAGTATAACAAAGTCCCCTGATCGAGGAAAACAAAGCCCCCTGATCAAGTATAACAAAGTCCCCTGATTTGGTATAACAAAGTCCCCTGGTTGACCATAACAAAGGCCCCTGGTCGAGTATAACAAAGTCCCCTAATCGAATATAACAAAGCCCCCTGATCGAGTATAACAAAGGCCACTGGTCGAGCATAACAAAGGACCCTGGTCGAGTATAACAAATTCTCTGATCGAGTATAACAAAGCCCAATCATCGAGTATAACAAAGTCCCCTGATCGAGTATAACAAAGTCCCCTGATCGAGTATAACAAAGTACCCTGGTCGAGCATAACAAAGTCCCCTAATCGAGTATAACAAAGACCCCTTATCGAGTATAACAAAGCCCAATCATCGAGTATAACAAAGGACCCTGGTCGAGGATATCAAAGTCCCCTGATCGAGTATAACAAAGCCCAATCATCGAGTATATCAAAGTCCCCTGATCGAGTATAACAAATTACCCTGATCAAGTATAACAAAGTCCCCTGATCGATTATGACAAAGGCCCTTGATCGAGTATAACAAAGGCCCCTGATCGAGTATAACAAAGTCCCCTGATCGAGTATAGCAAAGTCCCCTTATCGAGTATAACAAAGTCCTATGGTCGAGTATAACAATTCTGATCATATATAACAAAGTCCCTTGGTCGAGTATAACAAAGTCCCTGATCAAGTATATCAAACCCCTGGTCGAAAGTATAATAATGGCCCTGACGAGTATAACAAGATTCCTTCGGTCGAGTATCGTAATGTCCCTGATCGAGTAAGTAACAGCGGCCCCTCATCGAGTATAACAAAGTCCTCATCGAGCTTAACAAATTCTGGTTCATATAACAAAGCCTCTGATATGGTATAACAAAGGCCCCTGATCGAGTATAACAGCAATTTCGATTGAGCATTAACAAAGGCCCCCGTCAGAGTATAACAAAGCCCCCCTGATCGAGTATATATCAAAGTCCCTGATCGAGTATAACAAAGGCCCTCAATTATATAGTAATGTCCCTGATCGAGCATAACAAAGTCCTCTAATCGAGTATAACAAAGTCCCCTTTATCGAGCATAACAAAGTCCTCTCATCGAGTATAACAAAGTCCCCTGATCGAGTATAACAAAGGCCCTTGATCGAGTATAATAAAGGCCCCTGATCGAGTATAACAAAAACCCTAATCGAGTATAACAAAGTCCTTCTTATCAAGTATAACAAAGTCCCCTGATGGAGTATAACAAAGTCCTCTTCATCGAGTATAATAAAGGCCCCTGGTCGAGTATAACAAAAACCCTTATCGAATATAAAAAAGTCCCCTGATTGAGTTAAACAAAGTCCCCTGGTCGAGTATAACAAAGTCCCCTGGTCGAGTATAACAAACCCCCCTCATCGAGTATAACAAAGGCCCCTGTTCGAGTATAACATAGGCCCCTATTCGAGTATAACAAAGTCTCCTGATCGAGTAAAACAAAGTCCAATGATCGTGTATAACAAAGTCCCCTGGTCGAGTATAATAAAGGCCCCTCATGGAGTATAACAAAGTCTCATGATCGAGAATAACAACGTCCCCTGGTTCGAGTATAACAAATGCCTTGTTCGAGTATAACAAAGGCCCCTCATTAAGTATAACAAAGTCTTCTAATCGAGTATAACAAAGGCCCCTCATCGAGTCTAACAAAGGCCCCTCATCGAGTATGACAAAGTCACCTTATCGAATATAACAAAGCCCCTCATCGAGTATAACAAAGACCCCTCATCAAATATAAGAAAGCCCCCTGATCGAATATAACAAAGTCCCCTGATCGAGTATAACAAAGTCTCCTCATCGAGTATAACAAACTCCCCTTATCGAGGATAACAAAGTCCCCTGGTCGAGTATAAGAAATTCCCCTAATCGAGTATAACAAAGTCCCATGATAGAGTATAACAAAGACCTTGATGGAGTATAACAAAGTCCCCTGGTCGATATAAATAAAGCCCCCTGATCGAGTATAACAAAGTCCCCTGATCGAGAATAACAAAGTCCCTTGATCGAGTATAACAAAAGCCCCTAATCCAGTATATCAAAGGCCGCCGGTTGAGTATAACAAAGCATCCTGATCGAGTATAGCAAAGTCCCCTGATCGAGTGTAACACATCCCCTGATCGAGTAAAACATATCCCCTGATCCTGTATAACAAAGTTCCCTGGTCGAGTATAGTAATGTCCCCTAATCGAGTATAACAAAGCCCCCTGATCGAGTATAACAAAGTCCCCTGCTCAAGTGTAACAAAGTACCCTGATCGAGTATAACAAAGTCCTCGATCGAGTATAACAAAGGCTCTTGATCGTGTATAATAAAGGCCCCTAATGGAGTATAACAAAGTCCCCTGATCAAGTATAACAAAGGCCCCTCGTCGAGCATAACAAAGCCCCCCTGATCGAATAATACAAAGTCCCCTGATCAAGTATAACAAAGTCCCCTGATCGACTATAACAAAGTCCCCTGGTCGAGTATAACAAAGGCTCCTAATGGAGCATAACAAAGACCCTGATGGAGTATAACAAAGTCCCCTAATCGAGGAAAACAAAGCCCGCTGATCGAGTCTAACAAAGTCCCCTGATCAAGTATAACAAAGTCCCTTGGTCGAGTATAACAAAGTCCCCTTTTCGAGTATAACAAAGTCCCCTGGTAGAGCATAACAAAGCCCCCCTGATCGAATAATACAAAGTCCCCTGATCAAGTATAACAAAGCCCCCTGATCGAGTATAACAAAGACCCCTGGTCGAGTATAATAAAACCACCTGATCGAGTATAACAAATCCCCTGTTCGTGTATAACAAAGTTCCCTGGTCGAGTATAGTAATGTCCCCTGATCAAGTATAACAAAGTCCCCTGGTTGTGTATCACAAAGCCTCCTGACTGAGTATAACAAAGTCCCCTGATCGAGTATAACACATCCCCTGATCGAGTATGACATATCTCCTGATCGTGTATAACAGAGTTGTCTGGTCGAGTATAGTAATGTCCCCTGATCGAGCATAATAAAGTCCGCTGGTTGAGTATAACAAATCCCCCAAATCAAGTATAACAAAGTCCCCTGGTCGATTATGACAAAGGCCCTTGATCGAGTATAACAAAGGCCCCTGATCGAGTATAACAAAGTCCCCTGATCGAGTATAACAAAGTCCTCCGATCGAATAAAACAAAGTCCCCCGATCGAGTATAACAAAGTCCTCTGATCGAGTATAACAAAGTCCCCTGGTCGTGTATAACAAAGTCCTTTGGTCGAGTATAACAAATTCCCCTGATCGAGTATAACAAAGTCCCCTGGTCGAGTGTAACAAATTCCCTTATCGAGTATAACAAAGTCCTCTGGTTGAGTATAACAAAGCCCCCTGACCGAGTATAACAAAGTCCCCAGATCGAGCATAACAAATTCCCCTGATCGTGTATAACAAAGGCCCCCGGTTGAGTATAACAAAGCCTCCTGACTGAGTATAATAAAGTCCCCTGATTGAATACAACACATCCCCTGATCGAGTATAACATATCCCCTGATCGTGTATAACAAAGTTCCCGGGTCGAGTATAGTACTGTCCCCTGATCGAGTATAACAAAGGCCCCTCATCGAGTATAACAAAGCCCCCCAGATCGAATACTACAAAGTCCCCTCATCAATTATAACAAAGTCCCCTGATCGAATATAACAAAGTCCCCTGCTCGAGGAAAACAAAGCCCCCTGATCGAGTATAACAAAGTCCCCTCATCGTGTATAACAAAGTCCCCTCATCGTGTATAACAAAGTCCCCTGGCTGACCATAACAAAGGCCCCTGGTCGAATATAACAAAGTCCCCTATTCGAATATAACAAAGCCCCTGATCGAGTATAACAAAGTCCCCTGCTAGAGGAAAACAAAGCCCCATGATCGAGTATAACAAAGTCCACTCATCGAGCATAACAAAGTCCCCTGGCTGACCATAACAAAGTCCCCTGGTCGAGTATAACAAAGTCCCCTGGTAGAGCATAACAAAGCCCCCCTGATCGAATAATACAAAGTCCCCTGATCAAGTATAATAAAGCCCCCTCATCGAGTATAACAAAGACCCCTGGTCGAGTATAATAAAACCACCTGATCGAGTATAACAAATCCCCTGATCGTGTATAACAAAGTTCCCTGGTCGAGTATAGTAATGTCCCCTGATCAAGTATAACAAAGTCCCCTGGTTGTGTATCACAAAGCCTCCTGACTGAGTATAACAAAGTCCCCTGATCGAGTATAACACATCCCCTGATCGAGTATAACATATCGCCTGATCGTGTATAACAAAGTTCCCTGGTCGAGTACAGTAATGTCCCCTGATCGAGTATAACAAAGTCCGCTGGTTAAGTATAACAAATTCCCCAAATCAAGTATAACAAAGTCCCCTGGTCGAGTATAACAAAGGCCCCTGATCGAGTATAACAAATTCCCCTGATCGAGTATAACAAAGTCCTCCGATCGAGTAAAACAAAGTCCCCCGATCGAGTATAACAAATGCCTCTAATCGAGTATAACAAAGTCCCCTGGTCGTGTATAACAAAGTCTTTTGGTCGAGTATAACAAATTCCCCTGATCGAGTATAACAAAGTCCCCTGGTCGAGTGTAACAAATTGCCCTTATCGAGTATAACAAAGTCCCCTCATCAAGTATAACAAAGTCCCCTGATCGACTATAACAAAGTCCCCTGGTCGAGTATAACAAAGGCTCCTAATGGAGCATAACAAAGACCCTGATGGAGTATAACAAAGTCCCCTGATCGACTATAACAAAGTCCCCTGATCGAGTATAACACATCCCCTGATCGAGTATAACATATCCCCTAATCGTGTATAACAAAGTTCCCGGGTCGAGTATAGTAATGTCCTCTGATCGAGTATAACAAAGGCTCCCTCATCGAGTATAACAAAGCCCCCCAGATCGAATACTACAAAGTCACTTGATCAAGTATAACAAAGTCCCCTGATCGAGTATAACAAAGTCCCCTGGTCGAGGAAAACAAAGCCCCCTGATCGAGTATAACAAAGTCCCCTCATCGAGTATAACAAAGTCCCATAGCTGACCATAACAAAGGCCCCTGGTCGAATATAACAAAGTCCCCTATTCGAATATAACAAAGCCCCTGATCGAGTATAACAAAGGCCACTGGTCGAACAAAACAAATCACCCTGGTCGAGTATAAAAGAGCCCCCTCATCGAGTATAAGAAAGTCCCCTGATCAAGTATATCAAACCCCCCTGGTCGAGTATAATAATGGCCCTGATCGAGTATAACAAAGTTCCCGGGTCGAGTATAGTAATGTCCCCTGATCGAGTATAACAAAGGCCCCTCATCGATTATAACAAAGTCCCCTTATCGAGTTTAACAAATTCCCCTGGTTCGAGTATAACAAAAGCCTCTGATATAGTATAACAAAGGCCCCTGATCGAGTATAACAAAGTACCCTGATTGAGCATAACAAAGGCCCCTGGTCGAGTATAACAAAGCCCCCTGATCGAGTATATCAAAGTCCCCTGATCGAGTATAACAAAGTCCCCTGGTCGTGTATAACAAAGTCCTTTGGTCGAGTATAACAAATTCCCCTGATCGAGTATAACAAAGTCCCCTGGTCGAGTGTAACAAATTCCCTTATCGAGTATAACAAAGTCCTCTGGTTGAGTATAACAAAGCCCCCTGACCGAGTATAACAAAGTCCCCAGATCGAGCATAACAAATTCCCCTGATCGTGTATAACAAAGGCCCCCGGTTGAGTATAACAAAGCCTCCTGACTGAGTATAATAAAGTCCCCTGATTGAATACAACACATCCCCTGATCGAGTATAACATATCCCCTGATCGTGTATAACAAAGTTCCCGGGTCGAGTATAGTACTGTCCCCTGATCGAGTATAACAAAGGCCCCTCATCGAGTATAAAAAAGCCCCCCAGATCGAATACTACAAAGTCCCCTCATCAATTATAACAAAGTCCCCTGATCGAATATAACAAAGTCCCCTGCTCGAGGAAAACAAAGCCCCCTGATCGAGTATAACAAAGTCCCCTCATCGTGTATAACAAAGTCCCCTCATCGTGTATAACAAAGTCCCCTGGCTGACCATAACAAAGGCCCCTGGTCGAATATAACAAAGTCCCCTATTCGAATATAACAAAGCCCCTGATCGAGTATAACAAAGTCCCCTGCTAGAGGAAAACAAAGCCCCATGATCGAGTATAACAAAGTCCCCTCATCGAGCATAACAAAGTCCCCTGGCTGACCATAACAAAGTCCCCTGGTCGAGTATAACAAAGTCCCCTGGTAGAGTATAACAAAGTCCCCCAATCGAGTATAACAAATGCCTCTGATCGAGTATAACAAAGTCCCTGGTCGTGTATAACAAAGTCCTTTGGTCGAGTATAACAAATTCCCCTGATCGAGTATAACAAAGTCCCCTGGTCGAGTGTAACAAATTGCCCTTATCGAGTATAACAAAGTCCCCTCATCAAGTATAACAAAGTCCCCTGATCGACTATAACAAAGTCCCCTGGTCGAGTATAACAAAGGCTCCTAATGGAGCATAACAAAGACCCTGATGGAGTATAACAAAGTCCCCTGATCGACTATAACAAAGTCCCCTGATCGAGTATAACACATCCCCTGATCGAGTATAACATATCCCCTAATCGTGTATAACAAAGTTCCCGGGTCGAGTATAGTAATGTCCTCTGATCGAGTATAACAAAGGCTCCCTCATCGAGTATAACAAAGCCCCCCAGATCGAATACTACAAAGTCACCTGATCAAGTATAACAAAGTCCCCTGATCGAGTATAACAAAGTCCCCTGGTCGAGGAAAACAAAGCCCCCTGATCGAGTATAACAAAGTCCCATAGCTGACCATAACAAAGGCCCCTGGTCGAATATAACAAAGTCCCCTATTCGAATATAACAAAGCCCCTGATCGAGTATAACAAAGTCCCCAGGTCTTATATATGAAAGTCCCCTAATCGAATATAACAAAGCCCCCTGATCGAGTATACAAG
>NW_024738027.1:0-40312 GCF_018991925.1 Homarus americanus | reverse complement strand
ATAGTAGTGTATGTTGTGTATACCGGCTAAAAAGGTATATAGTAAAATATTATCATTGTTGTATATTATAAGCTGGAACGAGAGCTTGATGCAAGGTAAGCTAAAAATTCCTCTTTCCAGACAGACAGAAAGACAGATACACATACATACAACACACATACATACATACATACATACAACACACACCCATACAACACACACCACACAACACGTACACACATCGACAATAACCTTCAACCTCCCTGACCCCTCTCCTGCCCACCTCCCTGACCCCTCTCCTGTTGCCCACTACCTAGCCTCTCCTGCTGCCCACCTCGGCCCTCTCCTGCCCCACCTCCTGACCCCCTCTCACCTCCCCTGACCCCTCTCCTGCCCCACCTCCCTGACCCCTCTCCTGCTGCCCACCTCCTGACCCTCTCCTGTTGCCCACCACCTCCTGACCCCTCTCCTGCTGCCCACCTCCCTGACCCCTCTCCTGCTGCCCACCTCCTGACCCCTCTCCCCTGCTGCTGCCCCCTCCCTGACCCCTCTCCTGCTGCCCACCTCCTGACCCTCCTGCTGCCCACCTCCTGACCCTCTCCTGCTGCCCACCTCCCCAGCCCTCTCCTGCTGCCCACCTCCCTGCCCCTCTCCTTTGCCCACCTCCCTGACCCCTCTCCTGCTGCCCACCTCCCTGACCCCTCTCCTGCTGCCCACTCCTTGCCCCTCTCCTGCTGCCCACCTCCTGACCCCTCTCCTGCTGCCCCACCTCCCCCGGCCCTCTCCCTTCCTGCCCACCTCCCGACCCCTCTCCTGCTGCCCACCTCCTGGCCCTCTCCTGCTGCCCACCTCCTGACCCCTCTCCTGCTGCCCACCTCCTGACCCCTCTCCTGCTGCCCACCTCCCAGCCCTCTCCTGCTGCCCACCTCCTGACCCTCTCCTGCTGCCCACCTCCTGACCCTCTCCTGCTGCCCACCTCCCTGACCCCCCTCTCCTGCTGCCCACCTCCCTGACCCCTCTCCTGCTGCCCACCTCCCTGACCCCTCTCCTGCTGCCCACCTCCTTGACCCCTCTCCTGTTGCCCACCTCCCTGACCCCTCTCCTGCTGCCCACCTCCCTGACCCCTCTCCTGCTGCCCACCTCCCTGACCCCTCTCCTGCTGCCCTCTACCTAGCCTCTCCCACCTTCCCTCTCAGACAGACAGCCAACACAGCAGGGGAGTGGCTGGTAGAATAATGTCCTTATATAACAGTCTACCGCTATATTGATCCTCTTTAACATCTCTTTACATTCTTTTATTTCATCTAACATTGATTATTATTATTATTATTTTCTTACTTTTCAATTTATTCGTTTCTTTGTGTCCGTCATTCGTTATATAAGATGTGGTTGTCATCTTACATAACCTAGGGGCCGTCTGGGGAATTTTTTCGGGGTGAGGTGGTGGTTTCTCCCCTAGAGTATATATGCGTAAGGTAGAATTTTGATGGTTTGGGGGAAAGTGTGATATTTTTTTAGGGAATATTCAGGTATTTTTAGGGAAAAGGCTGGTGTTTTAGGGATTTTTTTTATATAGATTTTTAGGGTAAGACTTTGATATTTATAGGGAAATTTTACGTTGGGGGGGACTATATTTTAATCTAGGTTGGGTTAAGAAAGGCGCACCACCCTCCTCCCACACACCTCTCAGCCCCTCACCCACGCCTCTCCAGCCCCTCACCCACGCCTCTTCAACACCCCTACACGCCACAACACCCAGACGCACCATAAACTCACAAATTAAGGCACATTTGGCTAATTAAAGTCGCTCTATTTCTGGAAGGGAGGAAAAAAATTAATTACCTTCAGAAGACAGAAAACAATTATGATTAAAAGTCGTTTTTGATTTAATGGAAGAGTATAGATGGTAGTCTCTCTCTCTCTCTCTCTCTCTCCAGGGCCAGGTGAGAGAGGCTGAGAAGAGTGCCAGGAAGACTCTCAGGATGTTGTCCGAACTGTAGGAGGGCAGCAGAGTGTCCCTGGTGGACTCTAGCCTCCTCGCCACCACCCACGGCGCCTCTGTGAAAAGGCTTGAATGAAGGGCGCGATGAAAGGCCTCTTCTCGTGGTGTATGTGGGGCGGGGCGGGGAAGGGCGGGTCGGGGAGGGGCAGGGTGGGGAGGGGCAGGGTAGGGAGGGCAGGGTGGAGTAAGGGCCAAGTAGTGTGGGGGTGGAGGGGCGCCCGAATTAACCTGCACCGTACTTTTAACCTTATGAACCTCACCCTTAAGGCTTATTTCCCCTCGCCGTCTGGTAGAGTCAAATAAGGGAAATATATGCATCGTATTTTCACCCGTATAATGATTAGACCTAAAGATCAATTTAATTTATTCTATTTTCCTGGGTTTTAGAGATCGTAAAAAATTTGTCAGTTGCACCGTTTTTTCAGCTTTATGTCTCATGAATATAAGGATTATTTTAATTTTGTCTGGGAGGGAAGAAAATAGGAAGATCCGCATCGTATTTACAACTTTATATTCTGTTTACGTAAGGACTAATTTCCATAAACCTCATCAAGGTAACGAATAGCATATGTTAATTTAACCCTTAACCTCCCTGGCCACTGGGGTGATATTAAACATTTTAGTTATTTAGTTAAGAAGACAAGCACATGTGAGGTATTTTTCACCTTAAGTAACTAACTGTACATTTATAACAAGATACATTAACCATTTTAATTACACGGATCCTGAAGGTGTGTTAGTCTACGGTAAATTAAACCTTTTGGTAAGTGTACAAAGAGGCGGTTAGTCTTGAACCTTCTTCAGGAGAGAGTAGAGAACATGGTATTTTAATATTTATTGACAGCCAACACACGTGCGATATTTCCCTGTAGTAAACGATTCCTGATCGAACTACACATCGGATATTATATTTTGCTGTCCGAGTGTGTGATGGGATGTTAAGTATTATTGAGTGTGTGTTGAAGGGTGAGTTCTGTCTGGCCTGGTGGACTGTGTTAAGGCAGGAAATCCCTGGACAGGTGAGCATTCCAGAATTACCTGTGTGTGCGTGTGTGTGCGTATGTGTGCGTGTGTGTGTGTGTGTATGTGTGTGACGACAGTTGATGAATCTCTCTACACACTTGTCTGTCTGCCTCCCTCTCTCTCTCTCTCTGTCTGTCTCCTCCTCTTGTCCTCAATTCCCTCACCATCATCCTCCCTTTAACTCTTCTCTCTCTCTCTCTCTCTCTCTCTCTGTCTGTCTGTCTGTCTCCTCTTGTCCTCAATTCCCTCACCATCATCCTCCCCTTCTCTCCCTCTCTCCTCTTCCATCTTTTTTACCACCCATCTACCTCCTCCTCCTCCATCTACCTCCCCCCCACCCATCTACCTCCTCCTCCCCCATCCACCTCTCCCCCACCCCATCCACCTCCCCACCCATCTACCTCCCCACCCATCTACCTCCCCCCACCCCCCATAACCCTATAAGGTGAGTCACAACGCTAATTAAAATCTATTGTAAACTCACGCCACTTTTCAACGCTTCCGGTGTAGTGTAGTACAGTGTAGTGTAGTGTAGTGTAGTGTAGTGTGATGTGATGTGATGTGATGTGGTGTGATGTGATCAGTGTAGTGTAGTGTAGTGTAGTGTAGTGTGATGTGATGTGATCAGTGTAGTGTAGTGTGAGTGTAGTGTAGTGTGATGTGGTGTGATCAGTGTAGTGTAGTGTAGTGTAGTGTGGTGTAGTGTGATGTGATGTGGTGTGATGTGATCAGTGTAGTGTAGTGTAGTGTAGTGTGATGTGATGTGGTGTGATGTGATCAGTGTAGTGTAGTGTAGTGTAGTGTGATGTGATGTGGTGTGATGTGATCAGTGTAGTGTAGTGTAGTGTAGTGTGATGTGATGTGGTGTGATGTGATCAGTGTAGTGTAGTGTAGTGTAGTGTAGTACAGTATAGTATAGTATAGTGTAGTGTGGTGTATTGCAGTGTAGTGTAGTGTAATGTGGTGTGATGTGATTAGTGTAGTGTATTGTAGTGTAGTACAGTATAGTGTAGTGTAGTGTAGTGTAGTGTGGTGTGATGTGGTGTGATATGATCAGTGTAGTGTAGTGTATTGTAGTGTAGTACAGTATAGTATAGTGTATTGTAGTGCAGTGTAGTGTGGTGTGAAGTGATCAGTGTAGTGTAGTGTAGTGTAGTGTATTGTAGTGTAGTGTAGTGCAGTGTAGTGTGGTGTGAAGTGATCAGTGTAGTGTAGCGTAGTGTAGTGTAGTGTAGTGTATTGTAGTGTAGTGTAGTGTAGTGGTGTGATGTGATCAGTGTAGTGTAGTGTATAGTGTATAGTGTATAGTGTAGTATAGTGTATAGTGTAGTGTAGTATAGTGTATTGTAGTGTAGTGTAGTGTGGTGTGATGTGATCAGTGTAGTGTAGTGTATTGTAGTGTAGTACAGTATAGTATAGTGTAGTATAGTATAGTATATTGCAGTGTAGTGTAGTGTAGTGTAGTGTGATGTGGTGTGATATGATCAGTGTAGTGTAGTGTGATGTGGTGTGATGTGGTGTGATGTGATTAGTGTAGTGTAGTGTAGTGTGGTGTGATGTGGTGTGATGTGATTAGTGTAGTGTAGTGTAGTGTGGTGTGATGTGGTGTGATGTGATTAGTGTAGTGTAGTGTAGTGTGGTGTGATGTGGTGTGATGTGATCAGTGTAGTGTAGTGTATTGTAGTGTAGTACAGTATAGTATAGTGTAGTATAGTGTATTGTAGTATAGTGTATTGTAGTGTAGTACAGTATAGTATAGTGTAGTATAGTATAGTGTATTGTAGTGTAGTGTAGTACAGCATAGTATAGTATAGTGTAGTGTAGTATAGTATAGTATACTGTATTGTAGTGTAGTGTAGTATAGTGTAGTGTAGTGTATTGCAGTGTAGTATAGTGTAGTATAGTGTAGTGTAGTGTAGTATAGTATAGTATAGTGTATTGTAGTGTAGTGTAGTGTGGTGTGGTGTGATCAGTGTAGTGTAGTGTTATCAGTGTAGTGTAGTGTAATTGTCACTGTATGGAATACCTTGTACAACCTAACCTAACCTAACCTAACTTAACCTAACCTAACCTAACCTAACCTAACCTGACCTGACCTAACTTAACCCAACCTAACCTAACCTAACCTAACCTAACCTAACCTAACCTGACCAACAGCTTGCCTCCAATTAATCACACCGGCTAAGAAAAACTTCATCCATACGAGAAAAAATATTATACCTTTTAATTGAAATTTTCCCTCCGTGTACCCTACAGCTGACGAGGGGAGGTAGAAGGGAGGGGGCAAGGAGGGGAAGGGAAGGGGGGCAAGGAGGGGAAGGGAAGGGGGCAAGGGGAGGACCACCAATAACACCCCCCTTCCCCCCCACCATCTAGCTCCCCAAAAACGGTCTTACGCAACGTTACGCCGCCGCCAGTTACGTAATCAGCAGTACACGAGACGAAGAGAGAGAGTGTGTGTATGTGTATGTGTGCGTGTGTGTGTGTGTGTGTGTGTGTGTGTTTGTGTGTGTGTGTGTGTGTTTGTGTGTGTGTACCGTCCGCCTTAAAGTTATTATATTTTCTCCTTTTTTTTCTCATTTATTTTACAAACTTTTATTCCTTTTATATTTACAAACTTTCATTGATGTAATATTTATATTTTTTTTTTACAAATTTTCATTATATCTATCAATACTTTACATTAGGTTTGGTTAGGTTAGGATAAGTTAGGTTAATATAGGATAGGTTAGGTTAACGTTATATTAGATTAGGTTAGGATACGTTGGGTTAGTTAAGGGCTACTGTTCGATTTAGTTTGATTAGGTTAGGTTAGAATAGCATTAGGTTAGGTTAGGCAAGCATTAGGTTAGGCTAGCATTAGGTTGGTTAGGCTAGCATTAGATTAGGTTAGGCTAGCATGTTAATCGTCAAGTACAATAAACAGGTAGGGGAATAATCTTCAGGTGACCGCAACACACTAATAACACACCTGTATACACCTGGTATTAACACACCTGTATACACCTGGTATTAACACACTTGTATACACCTGGTATATACTTCCTTCAGTTCACTCACCTCAATGATAACTTCAACTGCTTTAGAAACACTAATGACTTAACTCTCTTTTTTACCCTCATGTGATTGCCTCAACTGTATTTTTCGCTGTATTCATTTAATCGTTATAAAATACACTAATGAGTTTACCCGTGTGTGTTGTTTTCGCTGTATTCAATTCTTAGTCTCGCCAGCAAACACAGACTTCCTCAATGAAATCGTAAAATACAACCTTTTTTTTTATTAGTAAATTACAAACTTCATTAATTCGTAAAATACTAAGTGTGGCTCAACTCGTAACACAGATTCCCCCATCAAACGTCAATCAGCCACAATACTAGTGGGGTCTACTCGAGCTCTTTACAGGTAGATAAATTAAAAATCTACCTGTTCACGGTTTTTATTAATTAACTAGTATATATCAAATGAGGTAACAGTAACTTACACGTCTTTTTTCTCTAATACTTTCAATAGATTCATGATTATTTTTCTATGTTATAAAAAAAGACTAATTTTCTACCTGTGTTTCTCACCTCACCTCAATGAACTAAGCGATATTTCCAATCTATATATATACAAAATATCTAACTAATTACCTGGGTGTTGACTCAGTTACGTAGTCATATCTGGTGGTGTCATTTTTAATCATAGTAATTAACTCTTAAATTTACTCACCTCAAACAGGTAAAGTAATTAATGTGTCCCTATCGTTTGGGTGAAAAATTTTGTTTATAAAGGTAAGCCAATTAACCTATCTCTTCAGGTGTAATGGGAAGTGTTTATAAATAGGTTGAGCCACTCAAGAGGTGTAGCAGCTATTTTCGGCACACACACACACACACACACACACTTCAATTCTGAACACAAAGACCATCAACAAAACACGTAAGAAAACCTTCTCCAACTAATCATTAAAAAAAAAAACTAAAAAAATAAACCAGAACGAGGAAAAATAAACCCCAGGAGAGCGCATTAAAACCCCGCCCACACCTCACCTGCCACTCCCCCACGACCTACCTGGCGAGGAGTGACAGGTAAGGTCTCGACTGTCACCTCAGGTAATCGATCGACGCCAGAATTTGTCCATAAGGGAGGGAGAGGGAGGGAGGGAGGGAGGGAGGGGAGGTGGCACTCCTTCTCCATCATCTTGAGACTGACACAATTGGGACTGTTGTACACACACACACACACACACACACACACACACACACACACACACTCTCACAACAGCCTCCTATACACAGGCTAATTAGAAATGTGATTGATAGGTTAATCGAAGGTGAGTTTTTCTGCTAAGCTAATCACAACTAATTGGTCGATTCTCCTGATTGGGTGAGTTGATTATACCCCGCCCGGCCCAGCTGAGGTGACTAGCTTTTGTCTACTGTGGCTTGTCTCTGTCTGTCTGCCTCTGTCTGTCTCTCTCTCTCTGTCTGTCTCTCTCTCTCTGTCTCTCTCTCTCTCTCTCTCTGTCTCACCACCACCACCACTATCACCATCTCCAACCCTCATGTTAACTCAGGTTCAAGGCACGTATCAATTCCCCTCCTTAACGAACTTGTTCACCCAGTAAACAACCATTAGCCTCTTCCTTCATCCCATAACATTATCTTCACTCAAACTTTGACCATAAAGATGTGAAGTTAACATTAGTTTTCAAAGTCATTTTTTCTTCCCCGAGGAAATTTTGGAAAGTTTGTACAGCGACTCAATTAATGGCGACGATGAGTTTAATAATAATAATAATAATAATAATAATAATAATAATAATAATAATAATAATAATAATAATAAGAACACCTGTACTCTCTTACCTTGAAACACCTGTACTAAACCGAGCTTCGTACTCACCTGGGGGAGGAAAGAGCAATGGTTAGGTGAGGGGAAAATACAATAAGTAGTGAGATAAAATACAATAGGTGGTGAGAGAAAATACAATAGGTGGTGAGAGAAAATACAATAGGTGGTGAGAGAAAATACAATAGGATGTGAGAAAATACAATAGGTTGTGAGATAAAATACAATAGGTTGTGAGAGAAAATACAATAGGTGGTGAGAGAAAATACAATAGGTGGTGAGATAAAATACAATAGGTGGTGAGAGAAAATACAATAGGTGGTGAGAGAAAATACAATAGGTGGTGAGAGAAAATACAATAGGTGGTGAGAGAAAATACAATAGGTGGTGAGAGAAAATACAATAGGTGGTGAGAGAAAATACAATAGGTGGTGAGAGAAAATACAATAAGTAGTGAGATAAAATACAATCTCTAAGTACAACAGGATGACGATGACGATGATGAAGATGATGATGATGGTGCTGACGACGAGGAGCAACACGTCAGCAGTGGTCAGAGGAGATCACTGGTGGAAGAGTCGTCAGCCAGATTAAGGTTGGCAAAGTTTACGGGGATCCTTTTCCTTAAGATTACCGTCACCTGATTCCCTGATTGTTCGGTTCCCTGATTGGTCGGCTCCCTGACTGGTCGGTTCACTGATTGGACGATTCACTCATTGGTCGGTTCCGTGATTGAACAGTTACCTCACAAATGAAAACCTAGCACAGTTTCCAGAAGTTCATAAGGTATATAACGACAGTATAGAAAATATGTTGATGAATATCAATATTACTAGTAACGATGTGCTTAAAGTAATTAACAAACTGAAGCCTCATAAATCGCCTGGTCCAGACGAGGTATATGCTAGAATATTAAAAGAATGTAGAGATGAGTTGAGTAATCCATTAGCAGTTTTATTTAATAAGTCATTAGAATCGGGCCTAGTGCCAGAAGCTTGGAAACTTGCAAATGTAGTTCCGATTTTCAAAAAGGGTGATAAATCAATTGCATCAAATTACCGTCCCATTAGTCTCACGTCAATCATAGGCAAGTTGCTAGAGTCAATTATTGCTACGAAAATCAGAAGCCACCTTGAAACATTCAACTTAATTCATTCTTCTCAGCACGGGTTCACCCAGGGACGTTCTTGTCTCACAAATTTGCTTAGCTTTTTCTCAGAAGTATATGAAGCGGTAGATAATGATAAGTCATATGATATAATTTATTTAGATTTCAGTAAAGCATTCGATAGAGTCCCTCATGAGAGATTGATAAGGAAGGTAGAAGCACATGGAATAGGTGGATCAGTATTAAAATGGATTAGGTCATGGTTAACTGGTAGGAAACAAAGAGTCAGCATAAATGGATTAAAGTCAGACTGGGGTGCGGTCAAAAGCGGAGTTCCCCAGGGATCTGTATTAGGCCCTCTGCTGTTTGTTATATTCATTAATGATCTTGATTTAGGCATAACTAGTAGGATTAGTAAATTTGCAGATGATACCAAAATGGGGAGAGTGATAAATTCAGACAGTGACTTTGAACACCTTCAAAGAGATCTAGATACCTTACATGAGTGGTCAGTAGACTGGCAAATGAATTTTAATACTGATAAATGCAAGGTACTACAGATAGGGAAGACGAATACAAACGTTAAGTATAAACTAGGTAACACGGAAATAGAAAACTCAGTTTGTGAAAAAGATCTAGTGTATTTGTTAGCAACGACTTGAAACCTAGAAAACAATGTATTAGCGTTCGCAACAAGGCAAACAGGATTCTTGGGTTCATATCTAGGTCTGTGAGTAACAGAACTGCTGACGTTATCTTGAAACTTTACCTAGCATTAGTGAGGCCACACATGGATTATGCGGTTCAGTTCTGGTGTCCTTATTATAGAATGGACATAGATTCTTTGGAGAGAGTACAAAGAAGAATGACAAAATGATCCATAATATTAGAAACCTTCCATATGAAGAAAGACTGAAAAGCTTAGGCTTACATTCATTAGAGAGGCGTAGAGTTAGGGGAGATATGATAGAGGTGTACAAGTGGGTAAGTGGGATTAACAAGGGTAAAATGGAAGATGTTCTGAAGCTCAGTAATAACGAAATAACTAGAACAAATGGCTTTAAATTAGATAAATTCCGATTCAGAAAGGATATAGGCAAGCACTGGTTTGGTAATAGAGTTGTGGATATGTGGAATAGGCTACCGAGTGCTATAGTAGGATCGGGGACGCTAGGGAGCTTCAAGACGAAGTTGGATAGGCACATGGAAGTGCTGGGATGGGTGTGAAAGGGATCTGCCCTGTATGGGCCAGTCGGCCTCCTGCAGTATCCCGCTTTCTTATGTTCTTATGTTCTTATGTCGGTTCCCTGATTGTTAGGTTCCCTGATTGTTCGGTTCCCTGATTGGTCGGTTCCCTGATTGGTCGGTTCACTCATTACGATTGGGTGAGGGAGATTAGCTGAGGATTAGAAGGGAATAAATGAGATAGAGACACACACACACACACACACACACACACACACACACACACACACACACACACACACACACACACACACACACACACACACACACACACACACACACTACTTCCAGCACCACAGAAAAGCCGTATCAATGGCCACAGTTTGTCAGGGCCATTGCAAGAGATGACAAAAGATAATGGCCCTTTACCAACAGTCTCTCTCTCTCTCTCTCTCTCTCTCTCTCTCATATAAATAATGGTCCTAGAAATGGCCAGAAGAACCTTTTAATGGTTCTCTACTGTAAATGGTCTGGGGTTATTTACACGTCCAAGGAAGTTGTAAAAAAAAGGGAATAGTTTTATTTTTGCTTACATATTTTATGATAGACAGACAGACAGACAGACAGACAGACAGAGAGACGGACGGACGGATCAACTGTCACTCCCTTCACCAGATGAGAATAAATGACCCTTGAGCTGAGGTACTATGGCCTACAAGCAGCTCCTGGGAGAGTTGCTGGGAGGGGAGGTGCTGGGGAGGTGGTGCTGGGGGAGGTGCTGGGGAGGGAAAGGGAAAGTGCTGGGGAGGGAAGGTGCTGGGGAGGTGGTGCTGGGGAGAAAGTGCTGGGGAGGAAAGAAAGTGCTGAGGGAAAGTGCTGGGGAGGGAAGGGGGGGTGCTGGGGAAGGGAGGTGCTAGTGAGGTGCTGGGAGGTGTTGATGAAGGAGATAGAGAGGAGATGCTGGGGGAGGTGGGGTGAGGAGAGGCTGGGAAGATGCTTTGCTGGGGAAGTGGGGATTGGGGTGAAGGAAGTGAGAGAGAGAGAGAGAGAGAGAGAGAGAGAGAGAGAGAGAGAGAGAGTCACACCAACTAACAACATGATGATTAACACGTAACAACCAATCTTAATCCCATATTGATTTACACCAGCTAATCACTAAATACCTCCCCTAATCAATATAGAAAATAATCCTTAAATTAAAAAAAACCCAATCGAATCGTTAGCCACCTAATCCATTATACATTAAAAGGGGATTAGCCAATGATCGGTGCTAATATCTCTCTCGGTGTGACCAGGAGAGGGGGGCAGGGGGGGAGGAGGGCAGGAGAGGGAGGGCAGGAGGGAGGGGGCAGGGAGAGGAGGGGGGCAGGGAGGGGAGGGGGGGGGGGAGAGAGAGGGGGCAGGAGAGGGGGGGCAGGAGAGAGGAGGGGGGCAGGAGAGGGGGAGGGAGGAGGGGGAGGAGAGGGGGGGGCAGGAGAGGGGCAGGAGAGGGAGGGGAGCAGGGAGGGGGGCAGGAGAGGGGGAGGGGGGCAGGAGAGGAGGGGGCAGGAGAGGGGGGCAGGGAGGGGAGGGGAGGGCAGAGAGAGGGGGGAGGGGAGGAGAGAGGGGGGCAGAGAGGGAGGGGGCAAGGAGGGCAGGAGAGGGGGCAGGAGGGAGAGGGGGGGCAGGAGAGGGGGGCAGGGAGGGGGGGCAGGGAGAGGGGGCAGGAGAGGGGGGCAGGCAGAGGGGAGGGAGGAGCAGGAGGAGGGCAGGAGAGAGGGGGGCAGGAGAGGGGGGCAGGGAGAGGAGGCAGGAGAGCAGGAGGGGGCAGGAGAGGGGGCAGGAGGGGGCAGGGAGAGGGAGAGGGGAGCAGAGGCAGAGGGCAGGAAAGAGAGGGAGCAGGAGAGGGGGTGGGGGCAGGGGGGGGAGGGGGGAGGGGAGGCAGGGGAGGGGCAGGAGGGGGCAGGAGAGGGGGGGCAGGAGAGGGGGCAGGAGGGGGAGAGGGGGAGCAGGAGAGGGGGCAGGAGCAGGAGAGGGGCAGGAGGGGGCAGGAGGGGGGGCAGGGAGGGGGGCAGGGGAGGGGCAGGGAGGGGGGCAGGAGAGGGAGGGGCAGAGGGCGGGCAGGAGAGGGGGGCAGGAGAGGAGGGGGCAGGAGAGGGGGGCAGGAGAGGAGGGGGGGGAGGGAGGGGGGGCAGGAGAGGGGGCAGAGAGGGAGGGGGCAGGAGAGGGAGGTGCGAGGAGGGCAGGAGGAGGGGGCAGGAGAGGGGAGAGGGGGCGGGAGGGGGAGGGGGCAGGAGGGGGAGGGGGCAGAGAGCAGAGGGGGCAGGAGAGGGGGGGACAGGAGAGGGGGGGCAGGAGAGGAGGGGCAGGCAGGAGGGGGGCAGGAGGGGGCAGGGAGGGGGCAGGAGGGGCAGAGGGGGCAGGGGGCAGGAGAGGGGGGGGCAGGAGAGGGGGCAGGGGAGGCAGAGAGGGGGGGAGGAGGAGGGGGCCCAAAGTAGGGATGACCCAAGGTACAGGTTCTATGCCCTACACCTTGATGACCTACTGTGACCTGTAACAGTAGGAAGGACGCCCCAGGGTACAGGTTCTATGTCCTACACCTTGATGACCTACTGTGACCTGTAACAGTAGGAAGGACGCTCCAGGACCTGTAACTCGTTTTAAGAGGGCAGGTTACAGGCCCTCCTCCATCCTTCCTCCTCCTCGTTACAGGCCATTACATTATCTCCAGCAGTTTCTTATGACCTGCTCTGACACAGTGACCTAGTTCTGGAGACCCATGAGGGAGCAGGTTACAGGTCGTCCGTCCTGCAGACCAAAACAACACCATCATCAAAGGCAGAAGGAAACGTCTTTACTTGTTCTCTCACCTCACAACTCTCACCTGTTTACCTCACCTCTCACCTGTATACCTCACCTCTCACCGGTTTACCTCACCCCTCACCTGCTTACCTCACCTCTCACATTGTTTACCTCACCCCTCACATTGTTTACCTCACCCCTCACCTGTTTACCTCACCTCTCACCTGTTTACCTCACCTCTCACCTGTTTACCTCACCCCTCACCTGTTTACCTCACCTCTCACCTGTTTACCTCACCCCTCACCTGTTTGTCTCACCTCCCTTCATTTATAGTTATTAAAGTCATTGTGGTTGTAGTTATGGCTGTAATGGAGGTTGTTGTTGTCCATAGGGTTGTTATTATTACTCTGGTTGTAGTTGTGATTGTTACAGTGATCGTGGTCGTGGCCGTTACCTTGGTTGTTGCGATTGTTATTGTCACTAGTTGTTATTAAGCTGGAGGTGTTGTTGTAGTTGTTATTCACCAGAAGGTGTTGTAGGTCAGAGGTCAGGTTAAGTGGGTCACCTTTGATCAACACACAAACGCCTAACAATTTCCTGGAACACGGAAAATACACCTCTGCCCTTACCTCATAACACCCCCCCCCTTACTCCCTTATCTCATAGCTTAACATAACCCCCCTTACTCCCTTACCTCAAAACATCCCCCCTATTCCCCTCATAACCCCTCCCCCTCCCCACCCCATAACAACTCCCTTACCTCATAACCTCCCCAGTCCCTTACCCCATAACACCCCACAACTCCTCCCTTCCCCCCCCACCCCACCATAACTCACCCTTACCTCTTGAACTATAACAACCTCTCCACCCTTACTTATAACAACCCTCCCTTACTCTCTACCCTTTATAAAACCTCCCACCCTCCCTACTCACAACACTCCCCTTACTCCCCTACCCCATAACAACCCCTCCCCCTTACTCCCTTACCTCATAACAACCCCTCCCCTTACTCCCTTACGTCATAACATCCCCTCCCCCTACCTCCCTTACTTCATCTAACGGGGAGGAGGAAGAAGAAGAAGAGGGAGAAGAGGAGGAGGAGAAAGGAGAAGAAAGAAGGCGAAGAGGAGGAAGAAGAGATGTTCTTGTCATAGGAGCATCATAACAAGAACAACAACAACAACAACAACAACTACAACCACTAAACTACTTAACTTACGACCATAATAAGAACAACAACAACTACAACCACTAAACTAATTAACTTACGACCATAACAACAACAACAACAACTACAACCACTAAACTACTTAACTTACGACCATAATAAGAACAACAACAACAACTACAACCACTAAACTACTTAACTTACGACCATAATAAGAACAACAACAACAACTACAACCACTAAACTACTTAACTTACGACCATAATAAGAACAACAACAACAACTACAACCACTAAACTAATTAACTTACGAACAACAACAACAACTACAACCACTAAACTACTTAACTTACGACCATAATAAGAACAACAACAACAACTACAACCACTACAAACTAATTAACTTACGACCATAACAACAACAACAACAACAACAACTACAACAACAACAACTACAACTAAACTACTTAACTTACGACCATAATAAGAACAACAACAACAACTACAACCACTAAACTACTTAACTTACGACCATAATAAGAACAACAACAACAACAACTACAACCACTAAACTACTTAACTTACGACCATAATAAGAACAACAACAACAACTACAACCACTAAACTACTTAACTTACGACCATAATCAGAACAACAACAACAACAACTACAACCACTAAACTACTGAACTTACGACCATAACAAGAACAACAACAATAACTACAACCACTAAACTACTTAACTTACGACCATAACAAGAACAACAACAACACCTACAACCACTAAACTACTTAACTTACGACCATAACAAGAACAACAACAACAACAACTACAACCACTAAAGTAATTAACTTACGACCATAACAAGAACAACAACAACAACTACAACCACTAAACTACTTAACTTACGACCATAATAAGAACAACAACAACACCTACAACAACTAAACTACTTAACTTAAGACCATAAGAACAACAACAACTACAACCACTAAACTACTTAACTTACGACCATAACAAGAACAACAACACCTACAACCACTAAACTACTTAACTTACGACCATAACAAGAACAACAATAACTACAATCACTAAACTACTTAATTTAAGACCATAACAACAACAACAACTACAACCACTAAACTACTTAACTTACGACCATAATAAGAACAACAACAACACCTATAACCACTAAACTACTTAACTTACGACCATAACAAGAACAACAACAATAACTACAATCACTAAACTACTTAACTTACGACCATAACAAGAACAACAACAATAACTACAACCACTAAACTACTTAACTTACGACCATAATAAGAACAACAACAACTACAACCACTAAACTACTTAACTTACGACCATAATAAGAACAACAACAACACCTACAACCACTAAACTACTTAACTTACGACCATAATAAGAACAACAACAACAACTACAACCACTAAACTAATTAACTTACGACCATAACAAGAACAACAACAATAACTACAATCACTAAACTACTTAACTTACGACCATAACAAGAACAACAACAATAACTACAACCACTAAACTACTTAACTTACGACCATAATAAGAACAACAACAACTACAACCACTAAACTACTTAACTTACGACCATAACAAGAACAACAACAACAACTACAACCACTAAACTACTTAACTTACGACCATAATAAGAACAACAACAAAAACTACAACCACTAAACTAATTAACTTACGACCATAACAAGAACAACAACAACAACTACAACCACTAAACTACTTAACTTACGACCATAATAAGAACAACAACAACAACTACAACCACAAAACTACTTAACTTACAACCATAATAAGAAGAACAACAACAACTGCAACCACTAAACTAATTAACTTACGACCATAATAAGAACAACAACAACACCTACAACCACTAAACTACTTAACTTACGAACAACAACAACAACTACAACCACTAAACTAATTAACTTACGAACAACAACAACTACAACCACTAAACTAATTAACTTACGACCATAACAAGAACAACAACAACAACTACAACCACTAAACTACTTAACTTACGACCATAATAAGAACAACAACAACACCTACAACCACTAAACTACTTAACTTACGACCATAATAAGAACAACAACAACTACAACCACAAAACTACTTAACTTACAACCATAATAAGAACAACAACAACAACTACAACCACTAAACTACTTAACTTATGACCATAATAAGAACAACAACAACTACAACCACTAAACTACTTAACTTACGACCATAATATGAACAACAACAACAACTACAACCACTAAACTACTTAACTCACGACCATAATTAGAACAACAACGACAACTACAACCACTAAATTACTTAACTTAAGACCATAACAACAACAGCAACTACAACCACTAAACTACTTAACTCACGACCATAATAAGAACAACAACAACAACTAAACTACTTAATTTACGACCATAATAAGAACAACAACAACAACTACAACCACTAAACTACTTAACTTATGACCATAATAAGAACAACAACAACAACTACAACCACAAAACTACTTAACTTACGACCATAATAAGAACAACAACAACAACTACAACCACTAAACTACTCAACTTACGACCATAATAAGAACAACAACAACTACAACCACTAAACTAATTAACTTACGACCATAACAAGAACAACAACAACAACTACACCCACTAAACTACTTAACTTACGACCATAATAAGAACAACAACAACACCTACAACCACTAAACTACTTAACTTACGACCATAATAAGAACAACAACAACAACTACAACCACAAAACTACTTAACTTACAACCATAATAAGAACAACAACAACAACTGCAACCACTAAACTAATTAACTTACGACCATAATAAGAACAACAACACCTACAACCACTAAACTACTTAACTTACGACCATAATAAGAACAACAACAACTACAACCACTAAACTAATTAACTTACGACCATAACAAGAACAAGAACAACAACTACAACCACTAAACTACTTAACTTACGACCATAATAAGAACAACAACAACACCTACAACCACTAAACTACTTAACTTACGACCATAATAAGAAGAACAACAACAACTACAACCACTAAACTACTTAACTTATGACCATAACAAGAACAACAACACCAACAACCACTAAACTACTTAACTTACGACCATAATAAGTACAACAACAACAACTACAACCACGAAACTACTTAACTTACGACCATAATAAGAACAACAACAACTACAACCACTAAACTACTTAACTTACGACCATAATAAGAACAACAACAACAACTACAACCACTAAACTACTTAACTTAAGACCATAACAACAACAACAACAACTACAACCACTAAACTACTTAACTTACGACCATAATAAGAACAACAACAACAACTACAACCACAAAACTACTTAACTTACGACCATAATAAGAACAACAACAACTACAACCACTAAACTACTTAACTTACGACCATAATAAGAACAACAACAACAACTACAACCACTAAACTACTTAACTTATGACCATAATAAGAACAACAACAACAACTACAACCACTAAACTACTTAACTTACGACCATAATAAGAACAACAACAACAACTACAATCACTAAACTACGTAACTTACGACCATAATAAGAACAACAACAACAACTACAACCACTAAACTACTTAACTTACGACCATAATAAGAACAACAACAACTACAATCACTAAACTACGTAACTTACGACCATAATAAGAACAACAACAACAACTACAACCACTAAACTACTTAACCTACGACCATAGCAACAACAACACCTACAACCACTAAACTACGTAACTTACGACCATAATAAGAACAACAACAACAACTACAACCACTAAACTACTTAACCTACGACCATAACAAAAACAACAACAACAACAACAACTACAACCACTAAACTAATTAACTTACGACCATAACAAGAACAACAAGAACAACAACAACTACAACCACTAAACTACTTAACTTACGACCATAATAAGAACAACAACAACAACTACAACCACTAAACTACTTAACTTACGACCATAATAAGAACAACAACAACACCTACAACCACTAAACTACTTAACTTACGACCATAATAAGAACAACAACAATAACTACAACCACTAAACTACTTAACTTACGACCATAACAAGAACAACAACAACACCTACAACCACTAAACTACTTAACTTACGACCATAATAAGAACAACAACAACAACAACAACTACAACCACTAAACTACTTAACTTACGACCATAACAAGATCAACAACAACACCTACAACCACTAAACTACTTAACTTACGACCATAACAAGATCAACAACAACACCTACAACCACTAAACTACTTAACTTACGACCATAATAAGAACAACAACAACAACAACAACTACGACCACTAAACTACTTAACTTACGACCATAACAAGATCAACAACAACGACCGTAATAACAACAATAATATAATCACAACAAAAACTATAACCACGACCACAACGACCACAAGAACGACTAGTTTTTTTAACAATACGACTCGCCAGCCATTATCATTTAGAGTGGCTCCTCGAACTGTGTTTCCTGGCCTCTGTGTGTGGGGAGGGAGGGGAGGGAGAGAGAGTTCCAGCATCTGTCACTTCCAATCACAGTCTAATGGTGGGACATACTGGGATTGACTCTCTCTCTCTCTCTCTCTCTCTCCCAGCTCATTTCCCAAGGTAGGCCAACATTAATTGGGTCCTCTAGCTTGGTGATTGGCCGAAAATATAATTAGTACGGAAGGTAAGTTAGTACAGGTATAAATAACCAGGTAATTAACTATAATTTACCTGTTTCCTCTTAACATTTTATCCCTTTTCTAATATGAATAAACATGTATACTTATGTGGAAATGGGTTTATGCACGTGTAAGGCCGACTCACACGACCCGTTCCCGGTCCGTCCGATACCGGCATTCAGTAAGGGACGAAGCTTTCCCTCTGAAACCCTACTTAATGAGACCATACCCAGGTACACAGATTGATGATGATCAGGAAAGAGTTTATAATTACAGACTTTCACGTGCTAGGATGGTAGTTGAAAATGCCTTTGGCATTCTGAGCCAGAAGTTTTTGATTTACCAAAGAACACTCAATTTAAATCCTGAAAATGCAGATGTAATTTTTTATGCCACTTGCCTTTTACATAATTTTATTAGGGATGAAAACATTTCTGATCTTAAAGGCAATATGTCAACACACTCAAAATAACCTGATAAATATACCGAGACAAGGCGGAAATGCTCATCAGACTGCATTTAATGTAAGGGAAAAATTCAAAGCATTTTCAGTAGTCCTGCTGGAGTACTACCTTGGGAGTGATATATATATATATATATATATATATATATATATATATATATATATATATATATATATATATATATATATATATATATATATATATATATATATATATATATATATATATATATGCTGTAGTAAGGCAAGACAAAACATTTCAAGTGTAATAAACTTATTTCACACTCAGCTGGTTGTTTATTACCTCGCTAATCACTTTCCATATCTTATCTTTATGCAGATTATCACTGTACTTCTTGTTAGTCATGTCAAATAACTCTTCATACCCACGCACAGCTTCTATCAGCCTTTCGTCCATGATGCCAAACACTGAACTAAATACGTCATAAGGAGGCGGCAACTGCAGATGGTCGGGTACCGTATAGGTACTCGTTCACACGAGCCGTCTCCAACCCGTCAGGCTGGCGCCAAGCCGCGTCAAACCGGCCAGGATTTCTCGAGAAGAAATCCGAGACGTGTCGGTCGGCTGTCGGCCGCCTGCCGCCGTCAGCATGACGGGTCGTGTGAACAGTTACATTAAAATGCATTTAAGAAATGTTGACGGCGTCTAGCCGATGGCCTGACGGTCGGAACAGAAACGGGTCGTGTGAATCGGCCTAAAAAATGTGTTTATGTGCGAGAAAATGCGTACGTGTATAAGTAAATGTGTATGTACAGAGTAACGCATAACAACCAATCAAAATTTAACAGAGTATGAACAAACATTATGATTGGCTAATGGGTTTGCCCTCTGCAATTCTCGCTCTGGCCAATATTTATTCTCACATGCATTCATTAATTCCCTCTTGTATTCAACAATTCAATCTTGCATTCATTTACTTCTTTCTCTCTTGCAATTAACAGTTCTATCTCTTGCACTGTTCAGTATTCGTGGCATTCTGGTGCAGTACAACAACTTGGGCCGCTGCGGAGTTAAGAATGGCGCATGACTGTCAGGCGTATGATGAAACCTGAGTCTTTTTCTTCCCAAGATAAACGGCGACTTCACATAAAAGAATCCCTGAGAATCAACTATTCGTTTTCGGGTTTAAATTTACGTTACTTAAGAACGATTAAGAGTTATGGTGTCTTAAATTGATTTACGACTTGGTTCATTTGTAAACAATTTAGGGCTTCTCATCTGTTCAGCCGGATGCTGCAAATGACGCCATTAACCATCCTGGGAAAAGTATTGGCTGGGTTGCTTGTCTTTGTTAGCTGACGTAGCGCCCGGCCCGGCCCGCACTGCCGCCTGCCAGACGTAAGATAATACTACTGATGCTGGATGATGCTTCACGGATGTGCGATGTTGTTCACAGTTGGAAGATAATGTTTACTACCGAAATATGATATTTTTTTAAGCTTAAGATAATGTTCATGAATGTACAATGACGTTCACAATGTTCAGTGTTTGTCACAGATGGAAGATGAACTTTGCTGTGATGCTCCCAGAGGTAAAAGTTGTATCCCTTCACCGGACAAAGAACTTTAACACAGTCACCAGTTTAATGTCAATCCTGGCCATTAATGATTTTCTCTCAAAAATTGGTTTACTTTTACGAGTGTGTGTGTGTGTGTGTGTGTGTGTGTGTCAACTAGTGCGTCTTATCTTCGTATAGGTGTACTGTATGTCTGTATACAAGAGAATGAGGAATAAACTGTATCTTCATTAATGGGACAAACCTTCACCGTGACCTACCTGTACCTGTCCACTCATGACGTCCCTACATGACGTTACTAATTGGCCCACATCGCAAACACCTAAGTAGCTGTAGGTCTCCTTTAAATCGAGAGAGAGAGAGAGAGAGAGAGAGAGAGAGAGAGCAGACAGGCAGAAAACACTTAAAACATTTTCCGGAACAATAACTTTCTTCTAGGTGGACGATTATTACATCACTACACTCATTACTGAACACACACACACACACACATTACCCATAATCCCCCGTGGCAGACAGTCGTAATGAACGGTGAACGGCCAGGTAATTACTAGGTGAGAGGAAGGTGCGTCAACGTGTGATATGTTTTTAATCGTTGTGAGTTACTGTCGATACGAGTCCCTGCCATTATATTATACAGTAGACTGCTGCATGAGTGACGTAGTACATAGTCTATACTTGTTTATACACACACACACACACACAGTTACAGTCTACACACACACAAATACACAGACAATACAAACACACCACAAACATGAACACATACACACACTACACACACACATCTTACACTACAAACACTCTACACACATGCACACACAAACACATCCGCTGGTAAATAAAAACACAGGTAAAAATATAACCGTATGTATTTTTTCTCCACGCGCTTTGTTTTGTTTTTCTGCGAGAGTCAACACCGCGGGGACGTATCGTATGCCAGCGACCCAACCCTCGCTCTGCCGTCTCCGTTTTGTCTCCTTTATGTTTTTATATCGACTGAGAGCTTGTGTTTACGCAAAGAAAATACCACTCAGCATAGAAAAAAGACACAATCATCTATTAAAGAGAGAGAGTGACCAAGAGAGAGAGAGAGGGGTAGAGAGAGAGACCACGAAATTGACTCGAGTTCAAAGAGAGTAAAGTTTAGGTTGCGTATCGTAAAATAAAAACAATGTTATGGTTGTCGTACAGGCGGCTAGTGTTATTGTTTGACTCTCAGCTTGAGTGTCGTACCAAAACCAGACCTGCAGTCAAGATGGTGATCGTATACTGGAGGAGTAAAGGTGGGAATATTTTTTTCAAATAATAAACAGCGTTTCTTACTCCGCAAAAAGTCTACGGACATCTGATAGCACATTTCACTATCTCATCTTACCAATACTGGTGTGTGTGTGTGTGAAGTCAACGTTACGTGCTGTGAAGACAGTGAAGGTAGAGTGACCTACCCAGAGCGTGTAGCCTGTGTCTCCTGTACCCATGAACCTGTAAGGCCTGTAGCCTGCGCGCCCTTTCATGTAATGAAAACATCAATAATTACAAAAGGTTGCTCTCGGGCCGCCACACTCCTGAGTCAATCTCATAACTCTTAAGAGAAGTGCGAAAGGTTGACGAGTGTGAGAGGTCGATCAGTGCGAGAGGTCGATCAGTGCGAAAGGTCGACCAGTGCAGACTAATCTCTCTCTCTCTCAACATTACATAGGTCAGTATAGCCAACCTGAAAATTCAATTAAACTAAAACTCCACCAGTGAGTTAAGTGATCGTTAATAAATGGTAAAATATCACTCCCAATTATTCGTCTCAACATTAATATTTATCGTTGCTTTCACAATTCCTGACTCTTTATTTTCGTATCGTGTCTCCCTCCCATTCACCTATTGTCTAAGCTCCGCCCATTAATGGCTTCCTTAGCAACCAGCAACCAATCAGCTATTCTAAAAAAAAAAATGTGGCCGTTGCTAAGGACGCCAAATGATGGGCGGGGCATCGTCGAGAGGTCATCTCAGCCTTGTGTTATGTATCAGACCCACCAAAATGTGATGGATATGAAGCTCTCTCTCTCTCTCTCTCTTTGAATATGTGAGTTTACGGTTAGATTAGGTTAGGTTAGGTTAGGTTAGGTTAGGTTAGGTTACTGGTCGATCATCACGTGTTTTCGTATCAACCATCTCATCTCCCTCTCCCATAACCCCCCCCCCCTCCTTACTGCATTACACCGTACATGTCCTCTCGGTGACGTAACTACTAAAATGGGGGGTGGAGGGTTGAGAGGTGGTGTGTGGGTGGATAGAAGGGGGTTGGAGGGTTTACTATAGTTCCGGCAACATCACTACGATAGTTCATTCATAACCGACGACCCAGCAGCTTCCTGTGCATGGTGACCCAGTGGAGAAATGCAGCCTACATCCCTCACCTGCCGCACCATCGATCCACACACACACACACACTCACTCTCTACACACACCTGCACGCGCATTCACTCACACACATACATACTACACACGCCTACACTCTCTCTCTCACATATACACACACACACACACACACACACACAGTTGCATCCGAGCACACACATCTCTCTTTACAGACCTGTACATACTCACACACACACACACACACACACACACACACACACACACACACACACACACACCTGTCCAGGACCGGCTACACATAAAAAGCAGGTTATCCATAGAATTCTAACAAGCCATTTATATGACTCCTACAGCCGGACACACAACTAAAAAAAAAAGCAGGAAATAAAACTCCAGATATATCATTCTAAAAAAGGCCAGATAAATAACACCAAAAAACCACCATATATCTTACCCCTAAAAAAGCCGGATAAATAACACTAAAAAAGCCGGATAAACAACACCCCAAGAAACACCATATATCTCGCCTCTCAAAAAGCCGGATAAATAACTCCCTAACAGATACGTATCCGGCAGGACATGATGGTGAGTGGCGTTCGTGTTGTGAGTTTTTTTTGTCTTAGTTTATGATACCATTGCGTGACTCCCTCCTCCATCCCACCCTCCCTCCCTCCCTCCATCCCACCCTCCCTCCCTCTCTCTACCTCTCCCTCCCTACCCCTCCCGCTCCTTCCCTCCCTACTTCTCTCCCTCCTGAACCTGACCCGGAAACCCTGCACAGTGGTCTATCTGATGTACCGATTGACTGACTAACCGACTGAATGACGGAGTGATTTGATTGATGGACTGAATTGACCGACTGACCAATTAACTGACGGAGCCATTTGATTGACTAAAGGGGTGACTAAATTACTTGATGATTGACTGACAAACAAACACCCAGTAAGCAAACATAACACAATCAGTTAACAAACACAATTAGAAACAAACAAAACATATACAAGTAAAAAATCAAAAACACAAACACCCACAAACATGGATGGTGCCAGCAAACAGTGAGGGACCCTGGTGTACCCCGGGTCATCATCAGTGACTCGCTCGCGTGTTAACACTAAGAGCTGACATGAGGAAGGCGAGGTGCTCATCATGGAGGAGGAAGAGAGGAAGAAGGAGGAAAAGGAAGAAGGGGAAATGAAGAGGAGAAAGAGGATAAAAAAGAGGAAGAAGAGATGGAGAAGAGGGAGAAGGAAAAAGAGGAGGAGAAGTCTCTTATATTTCGATTTAGCATGTTCAGAAACCATTACTTCTGTAACAGTGAAGTTTTTGAATATTTTTATTGTGTGTGTGTGTGTGTGTGTGTGTGTGTGTGTGTACGCATACGTAAGTGATTACGTGTGATCTAGGGTGTACATCTTCCTCTTTTTACGTTCAGTATTTCCCTCCTCTTCCTTCTTCAGCTACTCCTACTCGCTCTACCTATTCCTCCTCCCTCTTTTTCCTCTACCTCAACCTCTTCAACCTCCTCCTTCCTCCACCTTTTCTCCTCCTCCTACGTCAACCTTAGCCTCCTCCTCCTCCCCATGATATTTACGTGACCTGAACTTTTACTAAATCCAAACAACTGAGTCGAGGAATCTGAGAGAGATGGTCTTGTGTAAAGTGAATCTGTTTAGTGTTGATGTTATTGCAGTTAATATTGTTATTAGAGTTGTTGTTATTATTATTATTATTATTATTATTATTATTATTATTATTATTATTACTGTTACGAACCCCTCCACCCAGCACTACGAACCACGCCATCTATTGTCCTGATCTACCTACCCAGCACCACGAGCAACGCCATCTAGGGACGAGACACGAGTATGACTCGTCTTAGTTAACACTCCGGGGTTTCCCTTCTCCATATCCTGGTTGTTGCGTCACTTCCTCCAAGTCTTCTTTGTGAGCTCCAATTCGAGGAGAGAGCACTTGGCTCTGAAGTGACCACAGGATCATCTATCCTCTAAACCTACGGACAGTGACTACCTACCGTCTTCTACAATACTCAGCCTTACTCGTCAGCCATCTCAGCTCCTCACTTAAGTACTTGTATCTTGTATTGCCTCCCCCACGTCCACTTGCTTCACGATTGTTTTATGTTGTATTAATATGTATATACTGTTAATGTTTAGGTTAAGTTTGGTTAAGGGTAATTTATAAGCTGAATGTTTTGTTAAGGAATTCATGGTACTTTATTATACACAACGAAAACTCTCATCCTTTGTCTACCCTTTTATAGTCCGATTGTCTTTGTTTTTTGTTGTTGTTGCCTGTTGGGATTTGGGTAGACTTTAAAATATATTCTAAATCCCCAACTCGTAACATTACCATTATTATCATTGTTGTTATTATTACCATTATTATGTTTATTATTATTATTTTATTATTATTATTACCATTATTATTACCATTATTATTATTATTATTATTATTATTATTACCATTATTATTATTATTATTATTATTATTACCATTATTGTTATTATTATTATTATTATTATTATTATTATTATTATTATTCCGAAAAAAATGTACCTAACTTAACCAAACCTAGTGTTCAAATGGTTCACCTATAATGACGTGCGCACACACACACACACACACACACACACACACACTAATGGCTCGAACTACTCACGGAACTATGCCGAACCACTTAAGTTACGTTTTATTCAGTGAAAACTAAACAAAAAATATTTGAAACTTCTCATCTGGGAGGTGCTTCAGTAACGAGGCGGAGTGATTCATTTCCTCCAATTTCTCGTCATTTCTCCTCATCTCCTGATTAAGAAAGATCAAGATTCTCCTTCCCAAGATAACTCTATAACGAGCGAGGGAGGAAGATTACCTTAGTGTCTCGATTATCCGATTTCCGTATATTTTTTTCCTTCCGGATAATGAGACCACCACTGAATATTGTGATCACGAGGGCCGGAAAAAATAATAAGCCGAATTTATCTTCACAAAAAATAAATAATAAATAAATAAAATCACTAACGTTGTGTTTTTCACCGGCGCTCGTATCGTTATCTCAGAGTTACACAACTATAATAAAAATCGTATATTTACAGTGAACCTTCGTGTCCACAGCTCACTGTAACGAAGCCTTACCGAACACTGTCTCGTTACATGTAATATAATGCATCGTTCGTCACCGCAGTGTTTAGTTTTCTTACCAAACTATTTTTGAGACCTTAATAATATTTTCTCTATAATAAACAAAACATTAGAAAATAACAACACAACAACAACAACAACAACAATAATAACAATAACCTCACCAAGACGACGACGACGACGACGACGACGACAACGACAACGACAACGACAACGACAACAACAACAACAACAACAACAACAACAACAACAACAACACGAGACATTAAAGTGTTCCAACGTTTAAGTAATTTGTGAAATTTATTCATGAAATAAAGGCAATTGTACTTATGCTGTTAGAAGAGACCCAGTACCTGATGTGTGTGTGTGTGTGTGTGTGTGTGTGTGTGTGTGTGTGTGTGTGTGTGTGTGTGTGTGTGTGTGTGTATGTGTGTGTGTGTGTGTGTGTGTGTGTGTGTGTGTGTGTGTGTGTGTGTGTGTGTGTGTGTGTGTGTATGTGTGTGTGTGTGTACGTGTGTGTGTGTGTGTGTGTACGTGTGTGTGTGTGATGTGTGTGTGTGTGTGTGTGTGTGTATGTGTGTGTGTGACGTGTGTGTGTGTGTGTGTGTTGTGTGTGTGTGTGTGGATGTGTGTTGTGTGTGTGTTGTGTGTGTGGTGTGTGTGTGGCGTGTGTGTGTGGTGTGTGTGTGTGTGTGACGTGTGTGTGTGTGACGTGTGTGTGAATGTGTGTGTGTGTGTGTGACGTGTGTGTGTGTGTGTGTGTGTGTGAATGTGTGTGTGTGTGTGTGTATGTGACGTGTGTGTGTGTGTGTGTGTGTGACGTGTCTGTGTGTGTGTGTGTGTGTGTGTGTGTGTAACGTGTGTGTGTGACGTGTGTGTGTGTGTGTGTATGTGTGTGTGTGTGTGTGTGGTGTGTGTGTGTGACGTGTGTGTGTGTGTGTGAGTGTGTATACAATATTAATACTATGGTGACATTAATATTATTTTTAGAGACTTTACTCACACGCTATATCTCTCTCTCCTCTCCCTCCCTCCCTACCCCCCCTCTACCCCCTCCTACCCACTATTCCATCCTCCAGTCCTCCCTACCCACACTCTCCCTCCTACCCCTCTCTCCCGGCCTCCTTAAGTCAACTACTCACAGTTAACGACCTCTAGTGGTTGAGTAGTTAACGATCTAACCACCACGAAAACATTACCTGATGACAACCACCTCCTTACTCATCCCTGCTCCCCTTCCTTCCCTCTCCCTCTCACCTTCTGACTTTCTCTCTCCATTCTCTCTCTCTCTCTCTCTCTCTCTCTCTCTCTCTCTCTCTCTCTCTCTCTCTCCTCCTCCACCCTCTTTACTTATTTTTCTTCTTTCCTTTACTTTTACTTATGAGTTCAAGTTCTCTCCACCTCACCTCACCTCCCTCCTCCTCCTCCCCCCCTCACCTCCTCCTCCTCCCCTCACCTCCCTCCCTCCCTCCACCTCCTCCCTCCCTCCCTCACCTCCTCCTCCTCCTCCCCTAACCTCCTCCTCCTCCTCCCCCTCACCTCCTCCTCCCCCTCCTCCACCTCCTCCTCCCCCCTCCTCCTCCCTCTCACCTCCTCCTCCCCCTTACTCCTCCCTCCTCCTCCTCCTCCCCTCACCTCTCCTCCTCCTCCTCCTCCCTCCCTCACCTCCCTCCTCCTCTCCCCCCTCCCACCTCCCTCCTCCTCCTCCCCTCACCTCCTCCCTCCTCCCTCCCCCCTCCACCTCCTCCTCCTCCTCCCCCTCACCTCCTCCTCCTCCCCCCTCACCTCCTCCTCCCTCTCCCCCTCACCTCCTCCCTCCTCCTCCTCACCTCCTCCTCCCACCTCCTCCTCCTCCTCACCTCCTCCTCCCCCTCCACCTCCTCCTCCTCCTCCCCTCACCTCCTCCTCCTCCCTCCTCCACCTCCTCCTTCCCCTCCACCTCCTCCCCTTCCCTCACCTCCTCCTCCTCCTCCCCCTCACCTCCTCCTCCTCCTCACCTCCTCCTCCCTCCCTCCCTCCTCCTCCTCCTCCCCTCCTCCTCTCCTCCTCCCCTACCTTCCTCCTCCTCCTCCTCACCTCTCCTCCACCTCCTCCTCCTCCTCACCTCCTCCCTCCCCCCCTCACCTCCTCCTCCTCCTCCCCCCTCACCTCCTCCCTCCTCCTCCCCTCCACCTCCTCCTTTCCACCTCCTCCTCCTCCTCCCCCTCACCTCCTCCTCCTCCTCCCTCCTCCTCCTCCTCCCCCTCACCTCCTCCTCCCCTTCACCTCCTCTCCCCTCCCCCTCCCTCCTCCTCCTCCTCACCTCCTCCTCCTCTCCCCCCTCACCTCCTCCTCCCCTCCCTCCTCCTCCCCTCACCTCCTCCTCCTCCTCCCCCCCTCACCTCCTCCTTCCCTCACCTCCTCCTCCCTTCACCTCCTCCTCCCCTCCCTCCTCCTCCTCCTCACCTCCTCCTCCCCCCTCACCTCCTCCTCCCCTCACCTCCTCCTCCTCCTCCCTCCCCTCCCTCCTCCCCTCCTCCCCCCCCTCACCTCCTCCTCCTCCTCACCTCCCTCCTCCTCACCTCCTCCCCCCCTCACCTCCTCCTCCCTCCTCACCTCCCTCCTCCTCCTCACCTCCTCCTCCTCCCCTCCCCCTCACCTCCCTCCTTCCCTCACCTCCTCCTTCGTTGTCTGTCACATTTTATTCTTCCTCCTCCTCTTATTCTTTCCTCCCCTTCATCCTCTTATTTTCTCCTCCTCTTCTTCACTCTTATTTTCTCTTCCTCTCTCCTCCTCTTTCTACTTCCAGAGAGAGAGAGAGAGAGAGAGAGAAACTGCGTACGCCCACAGACACACAACAACACGCCCACCATCACAGTGCCAAATATTTGAACTACAATAATTTACATTGTGCCAACCTGGGTGTGTGTGTGTGTGTGTGTGTGTGTGTGTGTGTGTGTGTGTGTGTAAGAAAAGGTTAGAGGCAGAGAAAGGAGAACCAGAAGTGAGAGAAAGAAGAGAATGATAGGAAGGATAGGAAGGTGGAAGAGATGAAGGAGAGATGAAAAGAAGAAGGGGAGAAGGAGAAAGAAGAGGAGAAAGGAGAGAACAGTGGTATAAGAGAGGAAAGAGGGAAGAGAAAAGGAGAAGAGAGGAAGGAAGGGAGTGAGAGAAGGGAGAGAAGAAAAAGAGAGTGAGTGAGTGGGAAGGAGTGGTGAGTAGTATGCCCCTTGTACACACCATCATTACTCCTGCTAATGAGAGGGAGGGTGGGAGGGAGGGAAGATGTACTACTGAGAGGGAGGGGAAGAAGAGGGAGGAGATAAATGATGATGGAGGAGAGAAGAGAGGGGACAGTAGTAAGGGGAGGAAGATGAGAGGTTCACACACACACACTCACACACAGGCACTCACACGCACACACAGGCACACACACACACACTCACACACACACACACTCACACGCACACACTCACACCACTCAAACACTCACACTCCTTACACACACTCAAACACACTCACACACTCACTCACTCACACACACATACACACTCACTCCTCACACACACACACTCACTCACACACTCCCTCACTCACTCACACACACACACTCACACACACACACACACACACACACACACACACTCACACACACACACACACTCCACCACACACCACACACACAGGCACACACACACACACACAAACACACACACACACACACACTCACACACACACACACACACACACACACACTCATACACACCTCAAACACACTCACACACTCCCACTCACACACACACACTCACACACTCACACACACACACACACACACACACACACTCAAACACACTCACACACACACACACTCAAACACACTCACACTCTACTCACACACACACACACACACTCACACACTCACACACACACACACACACACACACACACACACACACACTCACACACACACACACACTCACACCCACACACACACTCACACACTCACTCCCACACACACACACACTCCTCACACACACACACACACACACACACACACACACCACACACATACTCACTCAAACACACTCACACTCCACTCACTCCACACACACACACACACACTCACACACTCACACACACACACACACACACACACACACACACACACACTCACACACACACACACACACCTCACACACTCACTCACACACATACACACACTCCCACTCACACACACACACACTCTCACTCACACTCACACACAGCACACACACACACACAAACACACACACACACACACACACACACCTCATACACCACTCCCACACACACACACACACACACACACCCTCCCTCACTCCACTCACTCTCCACTCCCCAAACACACTCACACACTCACACACACTCACTCCACACACACACACACACACTCACTCACTCACTCACTCCACCTCACTCACTCACACACACACACACACACACACACACACACACACACACACACACACACACACAGGCACTCCTCACACACACACACACACACACACACACACACACACACACACACACACACACACTACACACAGTCTAATTTGAAAAGCCGGCGAGATCGACTGTCTTTGGCAGTTGGCTGTGGTGGGGAGAGGGGAGGACAGTGAGGGGAGAGGTGAGGAGAAAGAGAGCAGTGAGGGGAGGATTAATGAACAGAGGGAGGAGAGGTGCGGGGAGGATATTATGGGCAGAGGTGGGGAGGCTAACCGTGAGAAAGAGAGGGTGAGAGGAGAGGGTGAGGGAGAGGGGTGAGAGGAGGGGAGAGGAGAGGGTGAGAGGAGAGGGTGAGGAGGAGAGAAGAGGAGGAAGGGGAGAGGGGTGAGAGGAGAGGGAGAGGGTGAAGGAGGGGGTGAGAGGAGAGGGGTGAGGAGAGAGGAGGAGAGGGGGGAGGAGAGGGACGGGGAGAGGTGAGAGGGAGGGAGAGAGGTGAGAGGAGAGGGGTGGAGGGAGAGGGGTGAGGGAGGGAGAGGGGTGAGAGGGAGAGAGGGGTGAGAGGAGAGGGGGTGAGAGGGAGAGGGGGTGAGGGAGGTGAGGAGAGGGGTGAGGGAGGAGAGGAGGGAGAGGGGTGAGAGGGAGGAGTGAGGGAGAGAGGGGAGAGGGGAGGGAGGAAAGGGGTGGGGAGAGGACGAGGAAGGGGTGAGAGGAGAGGGGTGAGAGAAGAGGGGTGAGAGGAGAGGGTGAGAGGAAGGGAGGAGGGGTGAGAGGAGAGGGGGTGAGAGGAGAGGGGTGAGAGGAGGGAGAGGGGAGAGGAGGGAGAGGGGTGAGAGGGAGAGGGAGGGAGGGAGAGGAGGGTGAGGGGAGAGGGGGTGAAGGAGTGAGAGAAAGAGGGTGAGAGGAGAGGGTGAGAGGAGAGGGTGAGAGGGAGAGAGGGGAGGGGGTGAGGAGAGGGGTGAGGAGAGGAGTGGGGAGAGGGAGAGAAGTGGGGGAGAGGAGGGAGGGGAGAGGGGTGTGAGGAGAGGGGTGAGGGAGGGCAGAGAGGGAGGGGGTGAGGGAGAGGGGTGAGAGGAGAGGTGAGAGGAGGAGGGAGGGATGGTGCAGCACAAAGAGGGGAACAAGGCAGTCATAAGCACAGCGCTATTATCTCCCCTCAGACTGTCAACAGGTTACAATCATGTTTTCATTTGAGGGGAGAGTGGGGGAGGGGAGAGTGGGGGAGGGGAGAGGGGAAGAGTAGAGAATGAGGGAGAGGGAGGGTGAGAGTGAGGGAAGAGACAGAAGGTGAGGGTAATACTTGGGGAAGTATTACTTGAAGATACTGCCCGAAGGACAATATCCGAAGGTAATACTTCAGTGGGTAATACTGGGTTAATCCTCGAGATATAACACTTGAGGTAATACTTGATGGCAATACTCAAGAGTTAATACTTCAAGTTATTACTCAAGGATAAAGTGCTTGAAAGTTAATATCTGAAGGTCGTATCCGAGATAAGACTTGAAGGTAACACTTGAGGAGGATAATACTTGAAGGTGTAGCTGGAGGACTAAATTTCAGCGGCGTTTTCACAAAAATTCCCCAAAAAAGTTAATCAGATTTTGCGCCAAACTTTCTGCCAGAGTTACAAAAGGATTTAACAAAAGCTCTCCCAAGCTCGCTCCCACACCCTGGGGGGGGATATATGACCACGAGTATACTGTATATACGTTGGTGTGCGGCTAAGTTAGTCCTGGCCTCCTGAGTATATAATATATACTCCATATATTCACAACAATATACTCGTTTAAGTGTTCAGGGATATATCTCCTCATTTACTCACAGGAAAGTATACTCTCATAAGTGAACTGATATATCTGCTCACAGGGATATAATCTTGTGCTAAGGGTATAATTTCACTTAGTATATTCATCAGGATTATAGTCTGGTAGGTACAGTATACTATTACAGACAGATAATAAAACAGAGCGACTTTATACAGCCCTGACGTCACGCACCAAAAGTGACGTCACGCACCAAAAGTGACGTCACATATCAAAACACTGACGTAAGGTTACGCCCACGCCACCTGAGAGGAGGAGGAAGAAGAGAGGGAGACAATAGATGGAGGAGAAGAAGAGAAAGAAGGAGGAGGATAATAATGAATAAAACCGAAGAAAACAAATACGAAAGAAAAACAAGAACAAAAACAAACACAAATAACCAATAAAACTGGAACTGGAAGATAAACAGAAACACACACACGCACGCACGCACGCACGCACGCACGCACACACGATGGACGTGTGGGAGGTGTTGTAGTGTTGGCGGTGGTGGACATATATACAGTATTCAATATCAATAACCGTGACGTGACCTGACCTGACCTGACCTTGACCTCTCATACACCGAAATAGAGATTGAATGCATCATCAACCCAAAACCAACGGCGTTCTAATGTATCATGAACGAGGGTGGGGCGGTGGGGTGCTGTTATGTATGTAGAACAGTGAATAACAGTGTGTGTTATGAGTCACTGTTATGTATGTAGAACAGTGAATAACAGTGTATGTTATGAGTCACTGTTATGTATGTAGAACAGTGAATAACAGTGTATGTTATGAGTCACTGTTATGTATGTAGAACAGTGAATAACAGTGTATGTTATGAGTCACTGTTATGTATGTAGAACAGTGAATAACAGTGTGTGTTATGAGTCACTGTTATGTATGTAGAACAGTGAATAACAGTATGTTATGAGTCACTGTTATGTATGAAGAACAGTGAATAACAGTGTATGTTATGAGTCACTGTTATGTATGTAGAACAGTGAATAACAGTGTGTGTTATGAGTCACTGTTATGTATGTAGAACAGTGAATAACAGTGTGTGTTATGAGTCACTGTTATGTATGAAGAACAGTGAATAACAGTGTGTGTTATGATTCACTGTTATGTATGTAGAACAGTGAATAACAGTGTATGTTATGAGTCACTGTTATGTATGTAGAACAGTGAATAACAGTGTATGTTATGAGTCACTGTTATGTATGTAGAACAGTGAATAACAGTGTATGTTATGAGTCACTGTTATGTATGTAGAACAGTGAATAAAAGTGCGTGTTATGAGTCACTGTTATGTATGTAGAACAGTGAATAACAGTGTGTGTTATGAGTCACTGTTATGTATGTAGAACAGTGAATAACAGTGTATGTTATGAGTCACTGTTATGTATGAAGAACAGTGAATAACAGTGTATGTTATGAGTCACTGTTATGTATGTAGAACAGTGAATAACAGTGTGTGTTATGAGTCACTGTTATGTATGTAGAACAGTGAATAACAGTGTGTGTTATGAGTCACTGTTATGTATGTAGAACAGTGAATAACAGTGTGTGTTATGAGTCACTGTTATGTATGTAGAACAGTGAATAACAGTGTGTGTTATGAGTCACTGTTATGCATGACGAGCGGTGAATAACAGTGAAATAAACTAGGGTGTCTAATCTTAAAGTAAATAACCTAGGGTGTCTAATCTTCAAGTAAAATAAACTAGGGTGTCTAATCTTCAAGTAAAATAAACTAGGGTGTCTAATCTTCAGGTGAAATAAACTAGGGTGTCTAATCTTCAGGTGAAATAAACTAGGGTGTCTAATCTTCAAGTAAAATAAACTAGGGTGTCTAATCTTCAGGTGAAATAAACTAGGGTGTCTAATCAAGTAAAATAAACTAGGGTGTCTAATCTTCAAGTAAAATAAACTAGGGCAGGGTTCTCAACCGGAATTTCCCCCTCAAGTTTTCAGGAAAACGATACTATCACGGAAAAATAAAGGATTTTCTATTATATGTAAATTATTTGGAATGCACGTTTGAGGCAGACAATCTTGGGAAAGGAGGAATGACATACTGACATATGGTGAAAGGGGTGCAGGGCAAACAAGGTTGAGAACCACTGAACTAGGGTGTCTAATCTTCAAAAGTAAATAACCTAGGGTGTCTAATCTTCAGGTGAAGAAACTAGGGTGTCTAATCTTCAAGGTGAAATAAACTAGGGTGTCCAATCTTCCAAGGTGAAATAAACTAGGGTGTCTAATCTTCAAAGTAAAATAACCTAGGGTGTCTAATCTTCAAGTAAAATAAACTAGGGTGTCTAATCTTCAGTGTGAAATAAATTCAATCTTTCAACAAACTAGGTGTCTAAATCAAGCAAAAAGCCAAACCAGGGTGTTTCAATCTTCGGCAAAATAAACTAGTGCCAGAATTTTTCAGGTGAAATAAACTAGGTGTTTTAATCTTCAGGCAAACAAATTAGGTGTTTCAATTTTCAAGCAAATAAATCAGGTGTTTAATCTTCAAGTAAAATAAACCAGGGTGTTCAATTTTCAAGTAAAATAAAACTAGTGTTTCACCTTTCAAGCAAAACAAATTAGGTGTTCATTTTTCAAGCAAAATAAACTAGGTGTTCAATTCTCATAAAATAAATCTGTGTTCAATTTTCAAGCAAAACAAACTAGGTGTTCAATCTTCACAAAATAAACTAGGTGTTCAATTGCAGAACAAACCTAGGTGTCTAATTTTTCTTGAAGAAATAAATCAGTGTTCACCTCAAGCAAAATAAAACTAGGTGTTCTAATCTTCAAGCAAAACAAACTAGGTGTCTAATTCAGGTGAACAAACCAGGTGTTCAATCTTCAAGCAAAACAAAACTAGGTGTGTTCAATCTTCAAGCAAAACAAACTAGGTGCTCAATCTTTCAGAAACAAACTAGGTGTCTAATCTTCAAGCAAACAAAACTGTTAGGTGTTCAATTCACAAAATAAACTAGTGTTCAATCTTCAGGTAGAACAAATGTTCAATTCTTCAGGTAGTCAACCAGGTGTTCACCTCAAGCAAAATAACCAGGTGTTTAATCTTCAAGCAAAACAAACTAAAAGCTCACTCACAAAATGTCAAAACTAGTGTTTCAATTGTACAGTCAAACTAGTTCACCTTCAAGCAAAATGTCAAATCAGGTGTTCAATCTTCAGCAAACAAACCAGGTAAATGAATCTCTCAGGTGAAATAAATGAAAAGTCTAATCTTCAGCAAACAAACCAGTGTTCAATTCACAAAACAACCAGGTGTCTAATCTTTCAAGCAAAATAAACCAGGGTGCTCAATTTTTCAGGTGAAATAAACTAGGCACTAATTGTGTAGAAATAAACTAGGTGTTCAATTCATGCAAAATAAACCAGGGTGTTCAATTCTTTTCAAGAAAACAACCAGGTCACACCCTACAAAACAAACTAGTGTTCACCTTTCAGTAAACAAAATTAGGTGTTTCAATCTTCACAAAATAAACCAGGTGTTTCAATCTTCAAGCAAAAATAAACTAGTGTTCAATCTTCAGGTGAAACAAACTAGGTGTCTAATCTCTGCTAAAATACTGAAACCAGGGTGTTCAATCAAGCAAAATAAAACTAGGGTGTTCAATCTTCAGTGAAATAAAACCAGGGTGTTCAATCTTCAGTGAAATAAACTAGGTGTTCAATCTTCAAGCAAACAACCAGGTGTCTAATCTTCAAGCAAAACAAACTGTGTCTAACTTTCTACAAAACAAACCAGGTACTAATCTTCAAAGAAATAAAACTAGGTGTTCAATCTCAAGCAAAATAAACCAGGGTGTTCAATTCTTCAGAAACAACCTAGTGCCCAATCTTCAGGCAGTCAAACCAGGGGTGTTCAATCTTTCAAGTAAAATAAACTAGTGCTCTTTAACTTCAAGCAAATAAACTAGGTGTCACAATCTTCAAGCAAAACAACCAGGGTGTCTAATCTTCAGTGAAAACAAACTAGGCACCAAATCAAAAGAAATAAAACTAGGGCAGTTCAATCTCAAGGTAAAAATGTTCAGGTGTCATAATCTTCAAGCAAATAAACTAGGTGTTTAATCTTTCAGGTGAAATAAACTAGGTGTTCAATCTTCAAGCAAACAAACTAGGTGTTCAATCTTCAAGCAAAATAAACTAGGTGTTCAATCTTTCAGGTGAAATAAACAGTGTTCAATCTTCAAGCAAAACAAACTAGGTGTTCAATCTTCAGTAAAGTAAACTAGGTGTTCAATCTCTTCAGGTGAAATAAAAAATTAAATCATAAACAAACTAGGTGTCTAATCTTCAAGCAAAATAAAACAGTGTCAACTACAAACCAGGTGTTCAATCTTCAGGTGAAATAAAACTAGGGTGTTCAATCTTCAGTGAAAATAAAACTAGGTGTTCAATCTTCAAGTAAAACAAACTAGGTGCTCTGACCTTCAAGAAACAAACTGAAGTCTAAATCAGTAAATAAACTAGGTGCTCACAAAACAAACTAGGGTGCTCAATCTTCACAAAATAAACTAGGTGTCTAATTCAGGTGAAACAAACTAGGTGTTCAATCTTCACAAAATAAACTAGGTGTTCAATTTTCAAAGTAAAACAAATCAGTGTTCACCCTGTGAAGAAATCAGGTGTTCAATTTCACAAAAATAAACAAAACTAATTCAAAACAAAACTAGGTGTTCAATCTTCGCGCAAAATAAACCAGGTGTTCAATTGTAGAACAAATCAGGTGTTCAATTCACAAACCAGGTGTTCAATCTTCAGCACAACCAAACAAATTTCACAAAAACAAACCAGGTGTTCAATTCTTTCAGTGAAATAAAATCCAGTGCCTAATCTTCATGTGCCAAACTAGGGCGGCCCAAGACCTCACAAAATACACAAACTAGGTGTCTAATCTTCAGGTGAAATAAACCAGGTGTCTAACTTCACAACAAACTAGGGTGCTCCAATCTTCGTGCAAAGAAAACTAGGTGTGTCTGTCTTTCTTCAAGCAAAAATAAACTAGGTGTTCAATCTTCAAGCAAACAAACTAGGTGTTCAATTCAGGTGAAAATCAGTGTTCAATCACAACAAACTAGTAACACCTCGGCAAACAAAACGCAGTGTTCAATTTTCAGGTGAAATAAACTAGGTGTTCAATCTTTCTGTAAAAACAAACCAGGCGTTTCAATCTTCGCAAATAAACTAGGGTGTCTAATCTTCAGGTGAAATAAACTAGGGTGTCTAATCTTCAGGTGAAATAAATTAGGGTGTCTAATCTTCAGGTGAAATAAACTAGGGTGTCTAATCTTCAGGTGAAATAAACTAGGGTGTCTAATCTTCAGGTAAAATAAACTAGGGTGTCTAATCTTCAGGTAAAATATGCCAAGATGGTCAGGTATGTGGGTCTCCCCGGGGTTCAGGTACGCATACATAATTAACTACGTGACTGCATCGGAACCCAAGTTATGATTCATAAACCCAGAAGTTAAGAGACAGACAGACAGACAGACAGACAGACAGATAGACAGACAGACAGATAGACAGACAGACAGAGTTACGTGAGACAGACGAACGGAGAAACACACACACACACACACACACACACACACACACACACACACACACACACACACACAGGTAAGCCTTAAGATGACCCTAAATTAATTATTCATATAACATCGATACACCTTTAATACAAAGGCTCTAATATTACCCTACCTGTATTACCTGTGCTAATGAGCCCTTGAGAACTCTACCTGGGGGGGACGGGGAGGGAGAGACGGAGGGGATGAGAGTGGGGTAGGAGGGGAAGAGAAGAAGGGAGGAGGGGAAGAAGAGGAAAGGAGGGGAGGAAAAAGGAAGAAGGGAGGGGAGAGAAGACGAAGGAGAGAAGGAAGGAAGGATGGAAGAAAGAGAGGAAGGAAATAAATAACCAAAGGGGAGGAGATAGATGGATGGAAAGAGAAGAAGAAATGAGAGGATAATGAAGATGTGGAGGAATGAAGGAAGGAAATAGGAGGAGACGTGAAGAGACAAGGGAAGGATAGATGAGGTCTTCACGCACCAATATACATAAGCTCTCTCTCACACACACACATAAATTCATTCTCTCTCTCTCTCTCTCTCTCTCTCTCTCTCTCTCTCTCTCTCTCTTGTGGTGTCAGTAAGTGTGGTCTGGGGAGTAAACAGTGGGGTGCTTTCATTCTGCCTTGGTTCCCATCTCTTGTTGCTCGAAGGCGGCGGGCACAGGTATGCTTAGTGTGTGGTGGAGTGTGGTGGCAGGGGATTGTGCTACTTTTACATACACACACACACACACACACACACACCTACACACACACACACACCTACACACACCTACACACACACACACACACACCTACACACACACTGTTTATGATACAAGAGGGAGGAGTAAGACTGTATCTGTGGCTGTTGGAGTACACGTTGGTTCCTCCTTCCTTCCTTCCTTCCTTCTTTCCTCCTGCCTTCCCTCCTTCCTCTTGTCTTCCTCCCTTCCTTGCCTCCTTCCTCCTGCTTTCCTTACTTCCTCCTGCCTTCCTTACTTCTCTCCTTCCTCCTGTTTTCCTGTTACTTCCAGTTTTCCTTCTTGCCTAGCTTCCTCCCTCCCTCCCTCCCTCCCTCCCTCCTTCCTTCATTATTCTTCCTTCTGAATTTACCAACCTTAATTTTACCTCAAGTTACGATGAAAAATCTAGATTTAGAAAACTTTTAAAAATGTCCTCCCAAAATAAGAGGAAAAAATTCTGACTTACTATCTTCTGAGAATCTGTTTGAGTTCGCCATCTGACTTTTATCTCAAGTTACGAGGAAATTTGTAAGTTAAGGGACATTGAGGATGGGAATTCATTTATAGGAGACTGGAGGGTTAAGACAATTTATCTTATATTTTATCTTACGTGACTCTCTCTCTCTCTCTCTCTCTCTCTCTCTCTCTCTCTCTCTCTCTCTCTCTCACACACACAAAATAAAACTTACGAGAAAAAAAAATTACCGTAAACATCATCCACTAAACATTAATGAAATAAATCACCAAAAATAAACTTACGACCTGACTTTGTTCATGGACAGGAATACTGAAGAAAGTTAAGTGAGATTTATTAGAAAGTACCTGACAGACATAGACACAGACACGGATGGATAGATCCGTTCAACCCCCTCTCCTTTCCTCCCTGCACGCAACACTCCCCCAACACACACAATACACGAACTTTCTTTACACGCACTTAACTCTTGTTACTCGCCGTGCAACTCTCTTTACACGCACGCAGCATTTGTTACTCGCTCGCTTCGTTTGTTTGTTGTTCTTTCCCCCGCACGCAATTATCAATCGGGTGAACGCAACTCGTTTCTTGCACTAACAGTACAAAAACTCTTTCAGTCGATCAATCGGTTAGGTTAAGTGAGGTTAGATAAGATTAGGTTAAGTTAGGTTAGAAAGTGATATTATTTTTTTTAATTATTATTATTATTATTATTATTATTATTATTATTATTATTGTTATTATTATTATTATTATTAGTAGTAGTAGTAGTAGTAGTA
>NW_024738026.1:0-13623 GCF_018991925.1 Homarus americanus | reverse complement strand
GGAGCTGGATGGCAGACTCATCCAAACAACAGATGGTCTGAATCTCTTGGCAAGATGCTGGACTCTGCCCACTGAGTTAGAAATAAATCCGAGCTTTGAAAAAATCACAGTTGGCCTTCACTCGTTGAGCTTGCACATACTGTCATTGACGACCTGAGTACTGACCAGTACTATGGTTATAGTTGCAGTGCCATCAAAACTGGGGTCATGCCTGAGGGAGACTGCTTACCTGCAGATAGGTCAGTCTCACATTCTAAGGTAATCACAACGGCTTTCAGGTTCTGGGGAATTTGGGTCGCTCATCATAAACTGAAGGAACCAGCTTCACAACCTGGGAACTTATTGTCAATTCATCGTGAGTGTCTACTTGCCAAATTGGTTCAACACCAAGGTCAAGTCATCGTTCTCCGAAGGTCGAGAATGTTCTCTTCCAGCAGGCCTCCCTGAGAGTCAGCCAGGAAGGTTGTTCAGATTGTGGAGCAGACTGTGAGGAGATCTTCCTGGTATGCTCGTCCGAGCAGTTCTGCAGACAATGCTCTGCAGTAAGGATGAAGGAGGAGAGAGAGAAAGTGGCAGGTCAAAAAGATCTTGGATATGAGACTTATATAAGGAGGATCTGGGCATGACAGGAATTAGTTGGTGACGATTCCTTCAGAGGTCAGGAAGACTTCCTGAAGTCAATCTAGAGTGCCAAGACCCTCACACGATCTCATAGATCTGGATAACATCAGGCTGGCAGTGAGCCTCTTACCTGCAGCCTCACCAATGTTCAAGTCAGAGCTTTCCTGGACAGCCGCCTGTCCCTGCCTGGCCCTCGCACACCCAGAGTGACGTTGTGTATAGCAAGTGGCCAGGCCAGCAGTCAAGTAATAACCTGTGGGAAGGAGAAGGCTACATCCGAGCCTCAGGTGGTCAACAGGGAGGTGATGAGTAGAAACAGAAGCAAGAAAAGACATGTTCTCTGCTTGGTGTGCAGCAGCCACCGAATTAGTAGTAGTAAAACCGGTTTTTGTATTGATGATTTTGTTTTCTAAAGGAATATTAAATTTAGCCGTGTGTCAAGATCATTCGTTTCACTATTCTGGATCATTTTCATCCTAATAAATTAACTGATCATTGCTACTTTAAATAAGCTAGGTAAAAGGGTGGGAATACTGAATTTTCATAAGATTTCAAGTTAAAATTTACCTAGCAAAAATGAAAACTTTTCAAATCTGAAGATATCACATGATTCTGCACATAGAACTACATCATTAATACCATGGGCCGATTTTTCATACTCAAACAAAAAAAATTCGCCTCCGTATGACACACCCTAATATGACAATATATAATAATAATAAAATATAATAATAAAATTAATAAAATAACAATAATACAGGAGTACTGTAATAATAAAATAATAATAATAATAATAATAATAATAATAATAAAGAAATACTGTACAAGAATGAAAAAAAGATCAAAAGTGAGGAACACAGGCCAGACCTATGAATGATTATTATTTTTATGTATGTATGTGTGTGTGTGTGTGTGTGTGTGTGTGTGTGTGTGTGTGTGTGTGTGTGTGTGTATTATTATATTTTTCACCCCAGGCCGATGTGGGTCAGTGATCTATGCGGGTAGGCTAATACACATTAAAAAAAAAAAAAATACCATTCTGAAAACTGAAAATTCCGAAATCCGAAATGCCTCTGGCCCCAAGGATTTCGGATAATGGTAATCAACCTGTAGTTTGGTTATTTCGTTCAGAGACATAATCAAAAGTATCAGAAAATGTTTTGGAATTAATCACGAATAAACGATGGATCTCCAGGCTATACTATAAGACTATATCATTTGGTTACTGATTATGATCTAAATTACAAAGTAGTCAATTCATGTTTTTATTATTGGTAATTTAAGAATATGTCATTATTTTCTTCAGTAACTGGAATTTTGTTGCACCTTAAGAGCTGGTGTTTAAAGACACCGCTTCTTCTTTTTGCCAAGCGCCTCCTTATCCTTCCCCGAAACCCTCTTGGACATCTCAGCCTGTTAAAAGTAGACCTTGCACTGTATGAAGCGAGTTCTGCGCAGCTAAGATCTAACTATCGCTACGAAAACAAATCCTCATTAAAAAAAAAGATGAAAGCGAAAAAATTTAAAAAAGAACATCAGAGAGAATTTTTGGAACCCAAACAAAATGTAAATAAAACATGTCATGGAAATGTTGTATATGACAGCATAACTGCTGAGGCTACCTCGCCTGGATGTCACTCATCATGAGACATAGCTCTTCTTCAGGAGGAGAGCAGGGGGTGGACTTATTGAGCCTGGCGACCCTCCTCAAACCTTCAGCGCCTGCTCGTGCCTCCCTTTCACGATCAGCCACCGTGGTGACTCGTCTATTAGACTGAAGAGAGACATAAGAGACAGTTGGGATAATGAAATTATCGAAAAAAATATTATAACGCAGTTAACAAAATATTAACAGATGAAAGCTGCAGGATTTGTCATCCAGTCCCTCAAGACACACTGTTGCTGTTTTACTCGCGAATCTTAATGATGGGTTCAAAAGTGATTGAAAAGAAGTTAATGCTACTGTGGATTCATACTTGAAACGCATATACTTAAAAGACCTCTCGAGTTAGACTGAAGTCATGCACTCCTATAGCACCAGGAGGAAGTACTCACTAGAACAAAGCTATCACTCGTCAGTATGATATGGACAGGTAATACTCACAAAGGGGCCATGATCAGTAACATGGGCAGGGGAGGCAGTAAACTACTGACCACCAGTCACGGATAAGATAGGTAGGGCACTGAGCCATCATGCCCAGAGCCCATAGCAGACCTTAACACCCCACCACGGACCTCATCCGCACCTCACATACCTCCATCGCTCCTTTACAACCTGGCCATGTATATGGTATAATACTTACGAAGCGTGGAACAATTATACAATGAAATTTTAATTGATTACAATCACTTTGAATGTGCTTAGTTACAATTAATAAATGTGGGTAATTCATTGTAATCAACAATTACTTTGAAAATTAATTGATTGCAATTACGTTTGTGTTTTTTTTCGACAACTACGAAAAAATTCGTTTACAAACAAAAAGGGGTGCAGCGCAAGGCTCTAGGCTCACGAATTATAATACTTGTACTGAAATTTGGATCAAATAGATAAAAAACGAACTGTTTCAAAAGGGGTCACTTTAGGGGAGTGATCAACCCCTCTTTTTCAAAAATCAATAGAACAACGTTCAATGTAATTTTTTCACCAGATAGTAAAGGAATATCGCGATTATATTTTTTTCAAAGTATAACCTTTCTTCCAGATAACACATCTTTACAATTTTGATTCCCGCAATGCGAACAGAGTTAAAGTATTTTTAAATCGACATGATTTTCTTTGCAAATATAAAACAAAAACTTTTTTTCTGTATGATAGAAATGTGTTGATTAACTACTTACAAACATCTTTATGAATCGAGAAAACATCCTTCCGACTGTAGTTGTGTTTGTGTGTACAGCAGATTTGGTTGGCGGACAGGAACCTTGTAAGTTTTCGCTTAGCTTGTTAAAAACACATTTGTTGACGTCACGAGGTGATACGTGGAAGTCCTTCAGGCTAATTCTGCTTCATGACAGGATTATAACTAAATTATCACCGTTGATATGGAATAATGTTTTTTATACTCAAACTGGAGATAGGCGAACACAGTTGAATTGGCTTACAGCAAATGAAAGTGCGGGTCGAGTTGGGATACAGCAACAGGTAAGATTAAGCAACATGGCTGTTACCGGACTTGACCGTTGTCACTTCTAACTGTAGATTTAGGTGCCATTGATAACTGAGGGTACACAATGGATGTAGCGACCCTTAGGGGTAGGAGGTGAGCTCTGTATAGTATGCTCGGCAGCACCCCAAAAAGCCTGCAAAGCTCCTATAAAGACAATGGCCAAGAGAGTGGAAACTGTACAGATAAAAGACAGTCCGTAGATGCATAAAGTAATCACCATGTGCAAACCTGATAATAGATTATGGAGTTTTTTTTATTTTATTTTTAAGAATTTTATCATCAAATGACAGAGTAGCCATATCATAACCTGGCAATGGCTCTTGGGATAATTTCAATTATTGAAGTATACTGGGATGGAATCTTAATTTGAGATTGATATTGCTCCTTTATCAGTTTAATAACATTATTATACTTTAGGTCGTATATGATAAAGTATGAAAATGTTGCTTATAATTCTGTCTATCGACATACACAATACCTTCTTGTTGACATCTGATACAGGTAGCTGAATGCACTGTACTTTATAATAATATTAATCATACTTATGCACGTTTAAACCTAACTACACTTGCAACTATTTCACTGCTGATTATATATATATATATATATATATATATATATATATATATATATATATATATATATATATATATATATATATATATATATATATATATATATATATATATAAGATCGCATTGAGAATTTATTCGTGTTTATACGTATATTAACGAAAAATTAGCTAGACGTAGACTAACTCCTGAGAAAATATAAACCGTTTCCACACTCCACCGCAAGAGTAAAGTGTGAGAAACAGGGGCTAAACAAACCATTATACTAGGGTAACAACTCATCTGCGATATAGAGGCTCTATAGCAGGGGTTCTTAACCTGGGGTCCATGGAATTGAATTGAATTGTAACAGTTTATTTAGCAAGAAAAATACAGATACAGAGTGGATAATAATAACAATATTAACATGGCTGAGCCAGTTGAGAACCTGAGCTCTCTTTGAGGCACCTGATATATACTATACATTTATCTCAAGGAAGTATTATGTAACATTTAGTATCATCTGGAATAGTACAATAGCATGGTAGTAATAAGTATATCTCATAATGTTACCACGGTTATCACTTCAGGGGGTCCGTGAAGGTCAGATAAAAATTTAACATTTATATTCAAGCCAAACAACAACAACCTTCTCATTGAAATAACTTTTGAGCAGAATTAAAGTTTTGTTTTGTTTAATTTGCACAAGATGATTGTATTTCATTTTTGTATGGAGTGGCCATTAATTTTTGCATAAAAAAGTGTGAAACATAATTCTTTGTTAAGATTGTTTACTTTATTCATACTTTGTGTATGTCATACACTGTATATGACAATGAATTTCAATAAAATAAAGTATATTCATTGCATGCAAAGTTGTGTTTATGTGTATATGTGCATTTTTCTAGGGAGGGGGTCAAAGCTTTCACCAGATTCACAAGGGGTCCATGACTCAAAAAGGTTAAGAACCACTGCTCTATAGAGTCAACGTTGACACATGCCGTAGCCTAAATTGTAAGACATAAGTACCAGATAGGATAATTCAAATTTGCTAATATTTTAGAGAGCAAGGAAGGCCTCATTCCCAGTACGATTGACACCCTGACTAATTGAGCCAATGTACAGAGAGGAAACACTCACAGTCACACTAATCAAATTTCACCTCGCTATTTCCCCAAACTGTCCGTAACGTCACCAGAGACCCAGCATAATATTTTAAATTTGTAATTCTACACTCGTGAAGAAAATTCACATAGTCAGAAAATTAAAAGGTAGGTTAGAGAATAGTTTTCAACTTGCAAACACAACCAGACTCCCAGCTAGCATTATAATGAACGAATGGAGCAATGCTAGTCGCCTCACCGTATTATAGTATGCCACTCTCTACATTTAATGTGACAGATAAACATGACTACAGGGTATAAGCAAGTCGGAATTCAGTAATTACTTGAAATTAAAAAGAAATAACAAAATAACCGATGTATTCTCAATCAGAATCCATATGTATGGGCTGATGGTGACAAATCCCCTTCTGAACCCCGAAAACATAATTTTGCATGACTCTGCAAGCGAAATCAACCTTTGCAAAGCAAAGTATTTGTTCATGAAACGCAGAGCAGATAAGCCGTAGATGCAAGATAAACATATCTACGGGCAAAATTTTACAGGAATTAGGCAAGGACATTGGGTGTTATTGCGGGTTTGTGGTAGGGGGGTGACACCAATAACGATGGGGTCCAAAACGCCTCAAGTTAGTCTAAACACCTTTGAATTGATTTTCGGGGAATACTACCTAGGTGAGTGTGCTAGTGCATTCAAGAAACCTCTCTCAACGGAAAGTCATAATAAGATTTAATGTAGTTTTTCCAGGTTAGGGGAAAACAGAAAACAAAAAGTAAAAATAGAAACCCTACCAGCTGAGTGAGATAGCTTACCTTGCATGAAAGCGCCTTGAGTCCAGATTGAATAATTATGCCCCAGTAATTTATTTTGTTCATTATGGCGTTCCAGCAATTATTAAGTGGCATGACGACAGAAACACTGGCTTTGTGTTTTGTGTTTTAGCTTTGTCTATGAACACTTTGTACATGGATAAGATCCGAGAGAATATTAAATGAATCCTTCCAGGGAAGCACTGTAGGTAACACTTTTAGGCACTGTCATATTCAGAGTTACCCAGCGAGGGGGCTAGTTTATTAAGCACCCTTGCATCCTGTGCAATGGGAAGCACAAAAGCGTCTATAGCGCCCAACGGGGAAGCAGGTTATACTCGTAGGTAGTAGGCAGCTATCAAAACAGGGAGGTACTACCACCTGGGGAAGATATTGGAAGTATACGTGTTGTCTAATGGTAGACCTTGCTGCCATATAGCATAAAAAAAAAAAAAAATTGTGACCAAGTCTCGGATACCTAATCTGACGTTCTTGCTCATTTACACACAATTGCAGGGTTTCAATTGCTTCTTCTGACTATGACAACACAACATACGTAGTATATCGTTTCTCATTTTTTTATTTTTATTTATGTTTATTTATTTACAGGTCCTTATTATTAGCATCATTATTATATATATATATATATATATATATATATATATATATATATATATATATATATATATATATATATATATATATATATATATATATATATATATATATATATATATATATATATATATATATATATATATAGTATATTTACTATATTATTATTATTATTATTATTATTATTATCATCATATTTTCGTTCCCCAGGCCCTGATGTGGTCACTGACCTGCGCCTGGTGTGGGCTAATGAGGTAAAAAAAATAAAAAATAAAAATGGGGTTATGGGCGCAAGCGCCTAAAGGCCTATTGGTTTTGTCAGCGTTGTGTATAGTGACATGAAGATGAGTGTGTGGGGAGAATTCTTGATACACTATCTGCTTATGGCAAAGTGTGGCAGGTCCCTAATAATGCTAAGTGCCAGGTCTGTTTCTAGGAGGAGGGATATTCAGTCAGGAAGAGACAAGGTGTTGGTGCTGCAGTTGGGGACCTGTAGGAAGAGCAAGGTCATAGGGAAAGTGGAGATGGTTAGAGGCTGTGAGGGTCGGGTTGACCACAAGGTTTACAAATATGTACAGGCTAAGGGTTGCCAATGTGCTCCTGTAACAGCACTCTTTGTTTTATATAAGTATTCACCCAAATGAATAACACCAACTTATCTACCTGTTATTCACCAAGTGAGTCAACCTGTTGTTGGTAGCAAACAGCTGGCCTTTGTAACTCTCTAAAGGTCGAGCTCAGATCAGCTGATTAATCAAAAACAGCAGACTCTGCTCCCCACGCGTCTCAAAACAGAGAGAGTGCTATTATATATGATTACTGCTGAACAGGGAAGTCAAAACACATAACTCAAGTGTTATCTCAAAAGTATATTCACAACACTTCCCTGTAAAGAATTCATAATTTATTCTCAGATTATATCTGTGTGATAGCTACTTCTACAATAAAACCCAAGAAATCAGCTATAAGTATCTACATCAAACCCAGCTACTTAAATAGTCTGGGTTGAACTTAATTGAAACAATTAATAGGCCTACGCCCGTGTCAAGGTAAAGTGACATCGCGGCCCAAATGTTTTTATGGATATTACTATCTTTACCCTTCCTCTACATGCAAAAGTTGGAGTTGGATGAAACCTCTTAGCTAGAATAGAAATATGGTAGAAAGTCCTCCAAAAATAAGCAGCATTTCAGCCCCAGGCCTGGAGTTACGTATCTGGCTGTGCGCCTGCTTAAGAAAGTGGCAACATCCTGTTCAGGCGAGAGGCGGAGAACCACGACAACACGAGGTCCATTGACAGCACGCCTCCCTCGGGATGGTTAATTCCGAAGGCAGCCAATCACAATGGATTTCCCTTGCTACGTCAAGGCTCCTCGGCCAATCCACGTGCCCAGTTGCTGCTTCCTTGTTAATTTTGGCGCATTGTATAGCATAAGGAGTGTTCATCGCACTTTCTACTGCTATTTTTTTATACTTTTCGGCGAAACATTGACGTTATTCGTGTTCCACGGTGTGAGTATGCTGTGCAATATCTGACCGATATTAGAGCAAGACCTGGAGTGAGGCCAGGCCTTCTGGTGTGGGTTCAGGAGCCCCATTATTCCTGAGTTTTGTGTTTAGGTGATGACAGTGCTAATTTGGACACCCCAGAATGCTTGGTGATAGTGATAGTGATTTTAGATACTCATAATACAAAAAGTGACTGCTGGCATCACAAGATCTTTTTGGCAGACTGTGATCCGGTATTGAGTTGGCGGAGGTGCACTGATGGCAATAATGACGATGAAAGTGAAGATGAAAATGATGAAAGTGAGTCTAATGGTAATGTTATATATATGTATGTTTATATGCCTTTATTGATTATACATACATTATATATTATGTTACTTACCAAAGTCAGAAAGTGTTTAGGCTTGTGTAAACACGAAATGTAAGAAGTAATGCTAGCAACCAACAACAGAGAATAAACGCCCCAGCCAGACCGACCATGTGACTTGTCATTCTCCCATTAAATATCGCAAGATACTACAGGTAACACAAAAGTGACACTAATGTATTATAACAAGAACATACAGACTGTGAGGAGGTAAAAGGGACAGTGAGGAGACATGCATTGACCTTGATAGTGATGAAAGTGAGCCTGACTCAACAAATGCTAGTGAAAGTGAGCCCATAACTCAGTCTTATAATGAAACTGAACTGTTAGCCGGTATCAATAATCAATGACGAAGGATGAAGAATCTGTGTGGCGATTTTCAGAGAGTGCAGAGAAATTTTGATCACACGTGATTGACTAAGACGAGGCCATTAAAGTTATACGTATTCCTCGGGTGATTTATTTAACTTCAAGCACATGATATTCAGGGATAATAAAACGAAGGAACTAAATAAAGTAAGATTGTAATACTATTATCATAATACTGTTTTTACCAAATATGCAAACTTTCCGCCTTTAGCCTGTATGTTAATTGCTAGTGGGGGAGGATTAATGGTGGGGGGGATGAGTGTAGTGGTAAGTTTTGATATTAATACTATTATATTTTGAAAGGGTATTATAAATTTTGGCTGATAATAGGGACGGAAAGATATATACTGATAGGCAAATTAGTTTTTTTATTATTATTAAATTTTGGGGAGTTTGGGGGATTTATAGTGTAAGACGAGTGCTGCTTTTTGGTGACCATTAACTTGAGAGCCTACAGTATTAACCCCCAATAATAAGAAAATTTTGTTGGTTTGAACAACTGTACATCACGGGTAGTTATTCTCATTCAACTCGATAAAATAATAACTATTCACGGTACTAACTTCCAGTTTTCAGCAGTTTGCTAGAAAATGGATTGAGCTGCAACAATAAAAAAAATCAACCTCTAGCTTAAAAACAAAAAGTTATGAGTTTGAACTTCGAAAACTTAAACACGTTTTTCCTCAGTTTAATTTGGCGCTTCACTTTCTGATGTGGGAGCGCTCAATCAATGTGATACCAAAAACAGCTATCACATTTGGTGGCAGTAGTGAGACGAATACTATAAACTAGTGCAGTATTCAGAAGTTAATAATTATTGATGACCCAAGTGTCACAAGTGGTGAATTTTTAAGAATCATCAACAAACAAGCATTTTCAAGAAAACAAAATGGAGGTGATGACTGTACCAGAGAGGAGAGTGTAACAGTCAGTTGTTCCTAGACATAGATAAGGAGCCTATAAGTAATGATATCTCATTAGCGTCGTTCAATGAACTTAAGGACTAATAAAGACCCATAGACATTCCTCTGTCCTGTTTCAGAACCAATTAGACATTGCAGAGAAGGGGTGATAACACTGTCAACTATGTTGGAGCAGCTGTCACCAAATGTGATAACTGCTTTAGTGAATGTAGGTTTAGGTCGGGTAGAGGTACAGTTGGTACGGTTGGTCAACTTTTTGCAGCTTTACATATATAGCTGAAACTAACTATCATCTAACTCCTATCTTTCAGGACCTGATGTGGGATTATTATTACCCCTATTGGAGGTATCCGAACGCATGATGAAATACTAATACATATTCCATTAAAATCACAAAAGAAGTTAATGTATGGCATTTGGAACCATTTGCATGAAGGCGAATGACGATCTTTTGGTTCTAACAGAAACTGGAATTAATAGTGGTTTCAGAAGATTTTTCGTTACTTTGCTGTGGCTACATGAAGTATTCAAGTCATTGTAAGTTAACATACGTACACTTACATGTTGTGGCGTCCTACCATGCCCCCCGCTTTCACCCAGGCTGCAGAAGCCATCGGTGAACTAGCCATAATATTAAACTAATGCTTCTACAGGCCTTGCAGCAATGTGAATACACCCAATACCCTATGAGGGTTTAGTGCCGCAATGGTGGCGGCTATCAATGTACAATATTTTTATTTTCCAAAGCAAACCAGTGTAGCGTTCTCACATGTCAGGTGCAGGTAAACATTTAGTAGTGCAGAAAGTTATCAAGAACTAGACTATTGTGAGCTCAGTGCACACAATTACAACCTTGCTACCACATCAACTCTTGCAATTGTATCAAACACAATACTGAAATAGTACTCCATGTACCATTTTTACTGAATATTAATTTCAGCGGCCTTCACATTGTCTCTGATAAGCTTAAACTTCTGTATTACATTAATGAAATAGTTTCCGCATTACATTCTCTTCCTTTATAATTATCTTCTGGAGTAATCCTACCTGGTTTCATCATACCTGCCACATATTTGTCATTTCAACTGTTATGTGATAATACAGAAAATGTCCTCTAGGGACACATTAGTTTCCAAGAAAACTCTCCAAAAGCAGCATTGAAAGAGCATGCAAGATGTAATAGTTTAACTAAAGCAGTTAATTTTTATTTAAATATGGTTAGTATACCGAGTAGATTTAAACTGTGAGGACTCGGTTGATGGTGGCCGACTGGTTGATGGTGTCGAGTGGTGTAACAGCACCTTTGCTTTTATATAAATATTCACCCAAATGAATAACACCTACTTATTCACTCAAGTTATTCAACAAGTGAGTCAACCTGTTGTTGGCAACAAACAACTGGTTCTGCACTCTCTCAAAGGTCGAGCACAGGTCAGCTGATTAATCAAACAGCCCAGCTTGCTCCTACACCTTTCAGACAGAGAGAGTGCCAGTATGATTACCACTTGAGCAGGAAGTCAGACAAGTAACTTGCAGCATTCCAAAGTGTTATTCACAAATACTTCCCTGGAGATAATCCACATTATTCTTTCAGAATATATCTGTGTATACACTGTAGCTGCTTCTACAATAAACCCAAGAAAACAGCTATAAGTGTTTACATCAAAACCCAGCCATTTAAGCGATTCCTGAACTTTAATTAAACAATTAATGTGATACCAAAGCAGCCATCACACTTCCATATACCACAGTACCCAAGCGCAGTCTCATCTACACATCTGTTAGACAGACCACTCTTTTTAGTAGTGGTTGTCATCATCAGTCATTGCCTTTTATAGTGGCGTAGTGTGGACATATCAGACCATTCATCACCTCATTACTCTTCCGAACATCGAAATGTGAAATAACCTGTTACTGCCATACAGTAGGATAAACTAGGAATGAAGAGAGAGAGAGAGGAATAGAAAGAGAGAAGGGGGGGAGGGACAGGAGAGAGACAGAGGAGTGTTAACAACGAGCTTTGCTGGAGGTGTTAAGTGTGAAATGATGGCCCTTTGCCTCGGGCTGACTAGCCTGACTATTTCTAGCCGTCCAGTGAGCCATCGTCAGGAGTTAGTAAGTCCTACATTAGACCCAAAACACGAAAAGTTTTTTTATATGGTTTAACACCCTACTCTACCCCAAATATATTATATGTAGTCGTTAATAGTGAAATAAACATACGATTGAATTAATTATCTCATACGTAACATATGTAATTTGTACTCTGCAGGTTTTGACCGAATAAAGAACAATCGAGTCTCACGTGCAAGGGTTCTATCATCCCACAGTCGCTCATTGGGCAGTTACAGCTGCAAAACGTGGGTCCTACAGTCTGCGCATAGTCTACTGGAGAACTGGCGAGTGACTAGGATCGTCTACGGTCGGACCTTCAGCGGGGTCCTTCTCTCCGGCACTGACACACCCCGCAGCTACGCAGCAGGAGAGTGGGGAAACCTTTTGTGTGATTTGTGAATCATCGACTAAAGTGTGATCCCTATAATATAATAATAGTTACCCCAGCGAAGTACAGGGCTGGAGTGTGTGTATAGCACCCATAATTATGTGTGTATGTAGAGAAGTGTAACGCTCTGTAGGTGGGTTGTGTCAAAGGACTGGTCTTGTGCCAAAATTGTTGCATGAGAGCGTGGAGTGTTATCGTTCATTCCGGACAGGGCACGCCGCCTGGGTTGTAAGGTCCTGCTGTGAGAACCACTTGTCAGAAAGTGGACTTGTGTCTATAATATCTGTAATAATAATAAAATAAATAATAATTAACGGATTATTGAAAGAGCATAGCAACCAGAAGGCTGAAAATATACAGTTATTAATTGGGGAATGGATTTCGATTTACAAATAATATACAAGTAGCATAAGTGATACAAATAGATATATAATAACTAGATGGGGGAAAAGATCAAACTACAGGGCATTTCAACATAGTGACAGTGCAAGAAGTAGGATTTACTGGAGGAATACACCGGTTTATTACAAGTTATTGATAATTTTACAATGGTTGGACTGGGCTGTTCTTATAGAGATCAGTTGGTGCGCGCATGGGCTGATGCGGCCAGGTGTCGAACAGCAATTTCGGGCTAGGGATCTCAGGGTAGTAGGGAGCTTGGTGTCGAGGATGGTGCAGAAGCTTCTACCAAATTTGCAGATGAGGTCGTGGTGATGGTCAGTGAGAGTCGAAAGGGTCAGTGTTGAGTGCTTGATGGCGGTGGAGTAGAAGGGAGAGAATAATCTTGCAGGCCCTCTTTGCACTTTTTCTAGGTGTTTACGTTGTGTGTGGCATTTAGGAGGAAAATCAGGTGCGACGCATAGGGTGGTGAGCTGGGAAGTATGAATGCGTTGAATTAACACTCGAGGAAGCCAGTGCAGGAACCTGGAGGACTTGAGTTTAAGGAGGAGGTGGTGGACGGAAAACTGGAGGATTTGACAACTTCACTGACGTGTGGTTTCCAATTTAGTTTGTTGTCTATGGTTTATCTGGATATCATCGTTCTTTATTAAGAACTATGCAAC
>NW_024738025.1:0-13955 GCF_018991925.1 Homarus americanus | reverse complement strand
TGTGTGTGTGTGTGTGTATGTGTGTGTGTGTGTGTGTTCAACAACAACAATAATAATTAACGGCATATTGAAACAACATGGCAGCCAAATCACTGAACATATACAGTAAACAGAGATGACAAAAGTTACCTAATCGTGAGTGGGTTGCTGGATTGACAGGTGTTATACAATTGAAATTTATGATACAAATATAATATATAATTTATAACAGAGTTTCAGCACAGTTGCAATACAAAAGTAAGATTGACTGGGAGTGAACAATGGTTGGGACTGGGCTGTTCTTATAGCGATCACTACATGCTCGTATGGGCTGGATGCGGTTGTTGTATCGAACAACAATTCGCGGACGAGGTTTAGGGCGGAAGGAGAACACGGAGACGAGGATGGTGCAGGAGCTCCTCAGACTTACAGATTAGGTCGTGGTGATGATCAGAGAGAGCCGAGAGGGTCAGTGTGTTGAGCGTGTCTTGATATGTGGAGTAGGAAGGAGAGAGAATAATCTTGCCTTTCCTCTTCTGTATTTTTTTCTAGGAGTCCTCAAGGTGTGGCATTTAAGACCAGCTACTTTGAGTGGAAGATGAGACGTACTTCACCTCTCGTAAGTGTGTTAATATGTTTTAGCTAATATGGTTTAAGTAAAACATAACTTGGGAACTGATCACAGTGTTCAAATAAAGAGTAATCAAATTTTACACAGTTACGTACTTGGCAAAATCTCAGATGGTTGCTGGCCTAAGGTGGTCACACACACACACACACACACACACACACGGTTATGCACATCAACCTCTTCCCCGACCACGTCCCGTCTCCCTCCACCACACTGGGCCCCAACACACTCCAGGTTGTAGACTCCACCAAGCTCTTCAGCGTCACTATAGATAACAAACTAAATTGGGGACTACACGTCAGTACAATATTGACATGTCCACCAGCTTTCGTCGTCATATTCTCAGTCGTCCGAAATCCCTTGTTCCGCGCCTGAGCTCTTGAGTGCTTATTCAGCATTTATTCTTCTTAAACTCACCTATGCTTCCCCTGCCTGGTATTCCTCCTGAACTCATAATTATATTTTGTTGAAGATGTTTTTAAGCGCAAAGATGATGAAGTAGTCTTAACACAGAGTTGAATTACAGTAAAGGAGGAAGTTTTAGAAGTTTAGTTGAGATGGACGACAGCCAGCTACCGAAAGTGCCTCACAAGGACCCACACAGACAAAAGAACAGGCAGTTATGACCGAAACTATACCCTACTCCGCAGATCTAGGCAGTATAATAATAGTACTAGGACTGTTTGCTTTTGAATTAAATGTAATGTATCGTTGTGTTGTGTGTTGCCTCAAGACGGTACCACCTGGCTCCTGCACTCGTATATAATGCAATACGTTACGGTTTCTGGTGTGTTGCATTAATGTAAGACCTTCTTGATTCAGGTGCTGCATTTAATGTAATATGTAATATATTCTAGAGTTTGATGTGATGTATTAACCTTTTATCTTCTCGCGTTAAACAAAATGAAATACGTTTTGTAAGTTAGTCAGATGTGTAACAACATTATATATATCTAATTTTTGTATAATGCAGTAGTTTCTGTTTTCTCTTTTGTATGAATACAAGGCTTTTTTTTTCCAAGTTTAGAAGCTCCAAAAGTTGTTGGTAGCGAAAGTCAGAGCGGGGAAGATGACAGAGGAAGGAGCAGGAGGTTAGGAAGGTAACTGTAGTGGGAGACACAGAGCCGTGGCTTTACACGACTGCTTCTGGATGTGAGAATTTTATGTAACACGAATGTCGCACTAATGAAGTAATTTTACTGAATATCTGTCTATATGTCTTTGTTTAAATTCTCTACCTTGTTTTGTTGTTATTATCTACGTATGTCAAATATTTCTCCTATTAGTTTTTATTATTCTCTTCTGTCTTCAGTATATTGGAAAATAAGACATATACCAAGAGCATTAAAGTCACACACACACACACACACACACACACACACTAACATAGCATCGTGTATATTTTCAACTGAGAAATGACAACAAATTATTCATGTAATCTCATTTTCGAACGAGTCAACAGACATTTATGGATTGTTAGAATAAGTACAGGTTCACTATAACAGGTTCACTATAACAGGTTCACTATAACAGGTTCACTATAACAGGTTCACTATAACAGGTTCACTATAACAGGTTCACTATAACAGGTTCACTATAAATATGTGGCCTGCATTATACAGGTTCACTTTATGATTATGTTCACTATAATATATGTTCACTATAATGCGTCTACTATAACAGGTCTTTACTATAATATAGTCCAATTTAACAAGTTCAATATAATAGTTCATTATAACAGGTTGAATTAATATGTTCATCATAACAGGTTCAATAAATAAATGTTACTTACAAAAGTTCACCTATTATTCATTATAACAGGTTCACTATATAACAGGCTCAATATAACAGGTTACTATAAAAGGTCAATTCTAACATGTTCACTATAAATGAGGTTCAATGGCAAATATGTCTATAACAGGTTCAATTTAACATGTTCATTATAACATGTTCACTATAACAGGTTCACTATAACAGGTTCACTATAACAGGTTCAATTTAACATGTTCATTATAACATGTTCACTATAACAGGTTCACTATAACAGGTTCACTATAACATGTTCACTATAACATGTTCACTATAACATGTTCACTATAACAGGTTCACTATAACAGGTTCACTATAACAGGTTCAATTTAACATGTTCATTATAACATGTTCACTATAACAGGTTCACTATAACAGCCTCTTACTACATTATTTCTTACACCTCAAAATCTGAGTCTTGTGGTCTGGTTCTACGCTGTTACTGGTATTATAAAATGAGTTCACGCATCAATAATAACCCTCGAGAACGGCGGCAAGTTATGAAGGTCAACCAGGAGAGAAGTCGTCCTCTGCCACCATCGATGTCCCGCATGAGGGCACAATGGGTCGAGGAGACGGTGTCAGAGACGGTGAAGGCAGATAACTGCCTCTTTGGGGTCATTATTGGCCCCGGAGGCTCCACTATAAAGGAGCTACAGGTAAAATACAACATCCGGGTGCTTGTCCCTCGCAAGGGGTCAAAGGATGAGCCCATCACAGTCCAAGGGAAAGACAAAACTCTCGTCAAGAACGCTGTCCTCCGCATAAAGGCTTTGATAGCTGAAGAGAAGGAGAGGCGTCGGGTCACCACACCAGTATCCCAAACACTCTGCATCCCCAAGGCCCTACACGGGAAGGTTATCGGTCTTCAGGGCCAAAATATCCGACCCATTACTCAAGCGCTCAAAATAAAGATACAATTTCCCAATAAAAACGACAATAGTGATGAAGTGACCCTCACAGGCCTTCCTGATCAGGTGGACCAGGGCATAAGTCGCCTCCTCAACTTGGTGACCCGCTTCCCCCCATGTCGGGCCTGAGGTCAGAAGGCCGGACCAGACTCCTCCCACCCACACCCACCACCCAGCCTTTAAAAATAATAATAAAAAAAAAAAAAAAAAAAAAAAAAAAAAAAAAAAAAAAAAAAAAAAAAAAAAAAAAAAAAAAATGGACCCTCTCACCACTGGCCTCCACGCGGCAGGGTCTGGAAACTCGGGGATTTATCTCTGGGGCTAACAGTGTACCCGGATGCCTTCACACACCCTGTGACCCTCACACACTCTGTGGCCCTTAGACACCCTGTGGCCCTCGCACACCCTATAGCCCCACGCGCTCTGTGTGGCACCTCATACACACTAACACTCATACACCCTGTGGCCATTACATATCCTGTGTGAGGGCCACCAGGTGTTAGAGGGCCACCGGGTATGTGAGAGACACCGAATGCGTGAGGACCACCGGGTGTGTGTGAGGACCAGAGGGTTATGTGAGGTCCACAGGGTTATGTGAGGCCCATAGGGTTATGTGAGGCCCACAGGGTTATGTGAGGCCCATAGGGTTATGTGAGGCCCACAGGGTTATGTGAGGCCCATTGGGTTATGTGAGGCCCATAGGGTAATGTGAGGCCCACAGGGTTATGTGAGGTCCATAGGGTTATGTGAGGCCCACAGAGTTATGTGAGGCCCATAGGGTTGGCAAAGAGGTCAAGAAGGAGGCCCAGGGTTAAAGCCCAAGCAGGTGGAGGCCTGCAGTGCCATGTGTGTAGTTTTTTGCTAGGTTATGTGGGAGGCCCAAGGTGTTATGTGAGGCCCAGGCGTGTGGGAGGCTCAAAGGGCGTGAGGCCCACAGGTTGGTGTGTGTGTGGAGGCCCAGGTTGCGTGAAGGCCTGCAAGGAGGCCTATAGGGTTGCGGAAGCCCACAGTTGGTGTGAGGCCCACAGGTGTGTGAGGCCCACAGGCAGGAGGCACACAGGTGTGTGCTGCATCTGGGTGTGAGGCCACTGGTGTGTGTGGGGAGGCATGTGTGTGAGGAGCCAGAGGATATGTGAGGGACACAGGGTGTGTAAGGGCCATAGAGTGTCTAAGGGCCAGGTCCAGAGAGTATGAGAAGCCAACAGGGTGTGTGAAGGCCACAGGGTATGTGAAGGCAACAGGGTTTATGAGGGCCACAGGGTGTGCTAAGGTCACAGCGTGTGTGAGGGCCACGGTTTGTGAGAGGGCCACAGGGTATGTGAAGGCAACAGGGTATGTGAGGGCCAGAGGATATGTGAGGGCTATAGGGTGTGTAAGGGCCATAGGGTGTCTAAGGGCCAGAGGGCATGTTAGGCCCACAGGGTGTGTGAGGGCCACAGGGTGTGTGAGGGCCACAGGATATGTGTGGGCCACAGGTTGTGCCAAGTTTACAGGGTGATTGAGGGCCAGAGGGTGTGTGATTGTCACAGGGTGTGTGAAGGTCGCAGGGCGTGTGAAGGTCACAGGGTGTGTGAAGGCAACAAATTGTGAGGGCCACAGGGTGTGTGAAGGCCTCAGGGTATATGAGGGCCACAGGGCATGTGTGGGCCACAGGGTGTGTGAGGGTCACAGGGTGTGTGAAGGCAACAGATTGTGTGAGGGCCACAGGGTGTGTGAGGGTCACAACATGTGCCAGGGCCACAGGGTGTGTGAGTGCCATATTTGTGTAAGGGTTATAGGGTATGTGACGACTACAGGGTGTGTGAGGGCCATGGAGTGTGAGAGGGTCACAGGATGTGTGAGGCCATATCATTTGTAAGAGCCAGAGGATGTGTGGGAGCCAGAGGGTGTGTGGGAGCCAGAGGGTGTGTGGGAGCCAGAGGGTGTGTGGGAGCCAGAGGGTGTGTGGGAGCCAGAGGGTGTGTGGGGGCCAGAGGGTGTGTGGGAGCCAGAGGGTGTGTGGGAGCCAGAGGGTGTGTGGGAGCCAGAGGGTGTGTGGGAGCCAGAGGGTGTAACGGCCATTATTCGCCCGGATCAAGGTGTGTGGCGTTTACAATAGGTCTCACCTGACCAGTACACTCAGGCTTAAGCCACAGTCACCTCCAGCTTATGTAAACCGACAATAACCACAGACGTCTTTTATTATATACAAACTTGTAAAGTACAATGTGTTCATGAATGCCTCACCAAGGACCTTCTCGGGCGTTCAAATACTGAAATTGAAATTGAAATATTTTATAGACAATAAAACTATTACATCAAAAGGATTATGCAGTATACTACTCCCACCCTCACCTATACCATCCCTTTCTGGGGCTTACAAAAAGTTATAAATATTATAAGAACACATTAATTATTTTACACCAATAAAATAGTTCATTTTGACATGAACGCTGTACTACATCAATAGAACAGATAATTTAATCTTATACAAATTTAAAGGTCATCATAACCTTGAAGCAAAATTTTTATACAATGAAAAATAATAATTTGTCCATAATTTTCAGTAATATTTGTATCCCAATCATAGTCTCATTATAACAGTATCAACAGATGGTAAGTTAGTCCCGTAAGTTACATTGGTGTTTTGTAACACATACAAATAATGCTGAAAACTCTCGCTACACATGACAATCACTTCTCTTTCAAATACCGAGAGAGGAACTTAATGGTTTGTGTGGTAAGGTTGGCCACCTCTTAAGAGACACTGGGCTGATTGATTGTGGTAATTACATCCCTGGCGACGCAAGAGCGTAGGTTGTATTTCGCCGAATTAAATTTAATGTTTAAAGGACTAAAATAAAATATTGCAAGTTAAAAACATAATAAATAAAATAGAACTTTCATAAAAACCATTTAAACGTTAATAAATAACACTCAAAGCTTGTGTCGAAGGCCTGCTTCCTCCACATAGGAGGAAGCCGGTTGCTCACTAGGCTCCTCACTACTTATCAGTTATCACAACAAATATTTTTTTCGAAAGTTTGTTATTCAAGAAGTTTATTTTCCTTAATGATCTGAAGTGTCTATGATTTTCGAATCAATGACCATCCGAAACTTTTTCAAACAAATTGAATCATTCGATGAAAGAACTTTCGAACAAAGATAACTAATGTTGGAAATATTTCACAACCAAGAATGATAATCTCACAATTTTTCTCAAAGCAGAAGATATGAAGCTAACGTATGGTAACGAAACATACCGTAATGATCTTTGGGAAATTTGGGTAAAGTTAGGTTAGTTTTGGTAGCTTCGTATCATCAATTAATGATTGGTTTTGGACTCTTGGAGTTCAGTCGTGGTACTATTTTTAACATTACTTTCCCTAAACCGAGACACTACTCAGTGCCGCGCGACACCTTGGGGCGGTGCATGGACGCTCACCGCTCTCTGTGACTTTATTAATTGTATTGGTAATTTAATGCAGCGCGTTATATGATGAATTTACACGCTGTGATCACACACAGAAGACCTCCTGGGAAAAAAGTTGGATACATATGGTGAAGTATTTACTAAGTGTCTTAACGGTGAAGGAAAGTGGCAGGACACCGGGTGCACAACGCCTTCTTGAGGAGTCAGGTAAGACGCTGTTGTTGTGTTTTAAAGGAACAATGAAAAATCTTGTATCTTTAATGGGAAAAAATTTCCTCAACTTGGTGTTAAGGCTGGAACACACTCGTTAAATATTAGCCTTTTCGTTTTCCCTTGTTCGTGTTAAGAATAAAAACTGTGTTCCGCTCGGACCGCCATCTTGGACCGCCAGTTCGCCTTCCTCCTCCCCGTTTATTTTTTTTTCTTCTCTATTATCGTTTCGGTCATCCAGCGAATTTGCGGATTTTAAATTCCCAACGTTATGTTGGGTTAGGGAAGGATTTAATCAGGGTTTTTCGATGGTTTTGGGGTATTATTTTACTTTCGCACATAGCGTGGGGGCGTTCATAGTATAAGCTTGTTTGGTATATATTACTAAAATTATCTTTGTATTTGTCATAATACCCAGAGTTTATTGATTGGTTGAGCATGTATGCATGTTATTTAGAGTAACTCGGCAACAATTTTGATCTGATAATTGTGTGATTTTGTTTGTTTACGTTTATAATTGAAAATGGACTACTAAATGTTTAAAATGATTGAACTTAAATAATAATTACAGACAGACACACACACACACACACACACACACACACACACACACACACACACACACACACATACACACACACACACATAAACCATAAATATGTTATATGGAACATAAATATAACTTCCAAAATCACTCTCATATACTTCCTAACCGCGGCCTGACGAAATAGTACACCTGTAACGTTCTGTCAGGGCTCAGGTCGAGGCTCCTCCTTACTGATCATCTATACGTGTGTGTGAGTGTGAGATGTTTCCTAGTATGTAATAAAAAAGGCGGGGATCCGCTTTTGAATTTTGCCACATACAGCGGCTAGTTTATTGTGCACCCATATTCATCCCGTGAACGGTAGCGTAGGCAGATTATAGTTAAACAGTAGAAGTCAGAATATTATGGCACTGAATGTTAAAAACAATGTATTTCCAAAAAATTTATTTGTTTAGTTCTGTACAGTACATCGCCCTCTCCCTCAACCTGCCATTATTCAATAAATTATTTGTTCCCTCGTTCTAACAAGAGATACACGATAACATATCCTATTTGAAGATAAAAATACACTGTCCAGGAAGAGTCATAACAAACTTGGGGGTTATCTGAGAGAGAGAGAGAGAGAGAGAGAGAGAAACAATACCTTCTACAGTACAGTTATATACTATGACCACCATGACCCACGGAGATCTGTACTTCTTGGCTCCTGACCTCTGTTGACCTTGTGTATACTCACCCAGTTGACCTTTCCTGCCCTATCTCGCCCATTCCTCCTACAGTCAAGGGCTGGGGGGCCGAGGGGGGGGGGGACGGAGGGGAATGGTTCTGTAAGCATAGTTGAGGTTAGGTTAGGTTAGGTTCAAATGAGTGATAGATCAGGTCCCATGGTTAGTTTATCTCTCTCTCTCTCTCTCTAACACATATATATCCTTATTCTGTAAAATCGTGTGGTTATTTATATTTACTCACTGTTGATATTCTGGGAGAGAGAAAGAGAGAGAGAGAGAGAGATGTAGATTGAGAGAAAGATATTATTGAGAGAGTAGACGAGGGAAACACACACACACACACACACACACACACACACACACGTCTCCTGAAGTACATATGAGAGAGAGAGAGAGAGAGAGAGAGAGAGAGAGAGAGAGAGAGAGAGAGAGAGAGATCTAAGCAGCTTATTATCATTCTACACCAACAGGAAGCGACAGACAGACAGACAGACACATCACAACCACCAAGTTTTTCTCACATTAACATAATCTCTTGTCGTCGTGTCCGTGTGGCTGTCGTGTTTGTCAATCCACCAATTTCTCTTCTTTCTTCTCTCTTGATTATTTCTTCTTTTATTTAATTTTTTTTGTTGATTTTCGTCTTCATTTCTTCATTTAAAATTTTCGTGATTTCTTTCCTTCCCTCTATCCTTCTTTGTTTCCTTCCCTCTATCCTTCTTTCTTTCCTCGCCATCCTCTTTATTTTCACCCTTCCATCATCTTTATCAGTTTTTCAATTTTCCCTGTCTCCTTCCTCCCTTCCTTTTCCTATTCTCATCTTTCCTTCAACCTTCCCTCCTTCATAATTCCTCTCCATCTCTCCCTCTATTCCTTCCTTCATCACCATCATATAAAATCATACTCGCTTCCCCCCTCCCTCCTCCCCCCCCAAAAAAAAATATTCATCCCAACTTAAAAATTCACGTTTCCTGGCCACTGAGATCACCTACCCTGACCTTACCTTTACTTTGACCTGACCTGACCTCTCCCGAATGATGCCTTATACCTTATACCCAAACGATATATACCCATACACCAAATGAAACTCGAAGAGACTGACTATAATGTGTGTGTGTGGATATTAATCTGTTATCATTCAATCAAAAGTTTATAAGGTTTTACAAAGTTGTTTTCATTTTAATGTGGACTGGAGACCCTGTATAATATAAGTTGACTAATACTATACTTATGAGTGGGAGTAAACACTAATTCACATCTCTCTCTCTCTCTCTCTCTCTCTCTCTCTCGCTCTCTCCAGTCTATTTCCCTCGTCTACTCTCTCAATAATATCATTCTCTCAATCTACATCTCTTTCTCTCTCTCTCTTTCTCTCTCCCAGAATATCAACAGTGAGTAAATATAAATAACCACACGATTTTACAGAATAGGGATATATATTATATGTGTTAGAGAGAGAGAGAGAGAGAGAGAGAGAGAGAGATAAACTAACCATGGGACCTGATCTATCACTCATTTGAACCTAACCTAACCTAACCTCAACTATGCTTACAGAACCATTCCCCTCCGTCCCCCCCCTTCGGCCCCCCAGCCCTTGACTGTAGGAGGAATGGGCGATAGGGCAGGAAAGGTCAACTGGGTGAGTATACACAAGGTCAACAGAGGTCAGGAGCCAAGAGGTACAGATCTCCGTGGGTCATGGTGGTCATACTATATAATTGTACTGTAGAAGGTATTGTTTCTCTCTCTCTCTCTCTCTCTCTCTCTCTCTCTCTCACATAACCCCCAAGTTTGTTATGACTCTTCCTGGACAGTGTATTTTTATCTTCAAATAGGATATGTTATCGTGTATCTCTTGTTAGAACGAGGGAACAAATAATTTATTGAATAATGGCAGGTTGAGGGAGAGGGCGATGTACTCTACAGAACTAAACAAATAATTTTTGGGAAATACATTGTTTTTAACATTCAGTGCCATAATATTCTGACTTGTACTGTTTAACTATAATCTGCCTACGCTACCGTTCACGGGATGAATATGGGTGCACAATAAACTAGCCGCTGTATGTGGCAAAATTCAAAAGCGGATCCCCGCCTTTTTATTACATACTAGGAAACATCTCACACTCACACACACGTATAGATGATCAGTAAGGAGGAGCCTCGACCTGAGCCCTGACAGAACGTTACAGGTGTACTATTTCGTCAGGCCGCGGTTAGGAAGTATATGAGAGTGATTTTGGAAGTTATATTTATGTTCCATATAACATATTTATGGTTTATGTGTGTGTGTGTGTGTGTGTGTGTGTGTCTGTCTGTCTATCTGTCTGTCTGTAATTATGTTAGCTTATGTTTGGTTAGTTATTAGTTGGAGTAAGTTGTCGTGGAGATTTTTCAGGTTAGGTTAGATTAGATGAGGTTAGGTTGTGTTAGATTAGGTTAGTTATTAGTTGGAGTAAGCTGGAGTTAAGATTCTTCTGGATATACAAAACACTAAAGTTATTATCCAGCGTAATCCTCCCACACACCCCAGCAAAATGATTCACAATGGACACTGATCAATGAATGCTTGTGTTGTGATAATAATTCCTCTTATTGATTAACGAACTTTAAATAAAATGGAACAAGGTTGAGTGATGGTTGTTGAAATGTTAAGTGGTAGTAGATATAGTGTAAAATAAGTCATTGAGTGATACTGTAGTGTGTAGTACCCAAGTTTGGTTCACTTGTATGTTACTGAGGAAATTATTCAATCAGGCTTATTGTCTGACAGGTCTCGTCTCTCTTAAGGCATTTGGCTGAATTAAGGTATTAAGTTTTCATAAATTTTAAACTATTACACTGTGGTTATATTACGACATATTAAACGATTACAGTGTTATATTACGACATATTAAACGATCACATTGTCTATATCACGTGACACAGACAGACTCTCTCTCTGAGGTAAAACGGAGTTAGATACACGTCTCTCTCTCTCTCTCTCTCTCTCTCTCTCTCTCTCTCTCTCTCTCTCATGATCTAACATAACTCTTGGAAACTTCTGAATTAAACACCAGTAATATATCTTTGTACGATAGTTCCCCTTATGTTGTTAAATATGTATAAACTATCGAGAAATAATTCACAAAATAGTTACGTAACATCAAGTGTGTGTGTGTGTGTGTGTGCGCGTAATAAGGAGGACTAACAATCTTCACCTTACTGTAAGATCCTCCCACTTCACTACACATATCAACAGTAATCTGAAAATAAACCAGAGTAGAACATGTTCCCGCCTTGTTATCCTGTTAATTACGTTTGCGTGTCAATTGGTCGTTAACACCACCAGGTAACGTAATTACTAACGAAGTAATTTTATCTTCGAGGATTGTAATGCATGTTCCATTATTCTTAATTCCTTTGACCAGACCACCAAATTGTTTCGCGCAGGTAATGATGATACAGGTGGACAGTTATGTTATGTATTTAAAAACGAAAATTTCATATGGTGCCGGAGTGTGTGTGTGTGTGTGTGAGTGTGTGTGTGTGTGTGTGTGTGTGTGTGTGTGTATATATGTGTGTGTGTGTGTGTGTGTGTGTGTGTGTGTGTGTGTGTGTGTGTGTGTGTGTGTGTGTGTGTATATATGTGTGTGTGTGTGTGAGTGTGTGTGTGTGTGTGTGTGTGTGTGTGTGTGTGTGTAGGTAGGTCAACAGCAGAGGTAGTGAAGCTTCTTGTCATAAACCATGTACACCTCCCTCCTATTCTGTGTATTACATGTTAGTTGTGTCTTTATCGTGTTGGTCATTTATCACTTATAAGTTAACACCCCCCCCCGTATTGTTATTTTGTTCTACTCATTCTCTTACACTTATTTCTCTACGTACTTAGGAGTCACATTGAGTCAAATCTTTTTCTATTTAATATTTCAGGTTTTACATATTCGTGCATAGGATCTTTACTCATTACTAAATCTTACCTTTATATATAGGACAATTTCCCCCATAATTACGAACTTTTACTTCAATACATCAACGTTTTGTCCGTAAATTGTTTTTGTTTATTTCTTACACCCAAAATAATTAAGTTACGATTTATTTTGAAGTTCATCGGGAATGTAGTTTATAAATATGACCACTTGATTGTTAGGTTAGGTTAGGTTAAGTTAGGTTAGGTTAGGTTAGGTTAAGTTAACTTTGGCCGTAGGTATAGTGTCTGGCCCGGTGAGCGAGGTATGGCTGTCAAAACGGGTCACAGTTTTATTTATCTCAAGTTGTTTATTTCTATTTTATAAACTAAAAAGAGTCAACAACATTTTCTTTATACACCAGTGTACAGTATACAGTGTTGTGTATGGTGTATAACGAGGCCGCTCATGTGTATGATGTCTTTGTCGTGTTGTGTATGTCTGTATTGTTACTCGTATGATGTACTGTATGGTAGGGTTGCCATCACTCAGTTTAAGATAACTTTAATCGCTAGATTTAAGGTCCCCTAAAAATGTTGTCGGTCGCTGTTCATAATTCAATCTGTCTACTCTGATCGGATCTAATTTCATGGATCTCTAGTTATTATCAATCATCTCTTTATTTTTTATGACAATTCGTGAAACTTTACATTTTAGTTTTCAATTAGTTTTTCGCTCATTGAATCTCATTTGTCTCTTGAAATTTAACTTCTGTTTGATTCTTGACGTAATTATCTGACGTGGTACTTTATTTTATTATTGTTAAGTTTACACACACACACACACACACACACCCACACACACACACACACACACACACACACACACCGTCTCTCTCACTCTGTTGTTTAAGGTGAGAAAGTGTGAGAAAGTTTACACACATTAGGTGGGAAAATGTTCCTCACTTTGCGGGCCTCGATAGGGTAAATGATCTCATCTCGTGTCCCCAGAGTGAAGAAAAACCGTCTCGTGTTTGAGTCGGTGAGGCAGCAAACGTTCCTTACGCTGTGAGCTGAGAGTTAAGCTAAAGTGCCTGGATACATACATACATACATCGTTGTTCAGATAGATATTTAGTAAAATCGTATTACATGTTTACAATGATTCAGCACGTACTGTATAAACAATATACATACTGTAGACAGTGTAGACATACAGCTGAAGTCTTTAAAACACGTAATGATGTTGGTAATTACACTTGTCCACAACGATCAGAAATTATATAGAACTCTTTATCATTGTTCTAGACATTGGGGAAAATGTTCTAGTTTCTATTAGTAAATCTGAAGGTAAGTTTCATCTCTTGTGTTCAATGAAGTTGGAATAGGTTGAGACAGAGTTATTTGCGAGGCGAATTATGTGTTTTCATCCCTGGAAAAATATGTAGGCTACTCAAGGAAGAAATTGGGAAAAATAGTAGGTTTAAAATGTTGAGTTTGGTGAATTTTCCATCTAAGAAGTTGAATAAGTCGACTGTTTGTTTATGGTGTGGCAAGATATTACACCTCTCCCTTCCCTTCCCTTCCCTTCCCTTCCCTTCCCTTCCCCTCCCTTCCCCTCCCCTCCCATCATCGTGTGAATTCTGCTTCAATTTGTTTTCTTATGCATGAGTGAAGTAGATTTTCATGTCATTGTTACATCACTGTTGAACATGCACAGTTGTTATGGGAAGTGTTAGGGAGGGAAGGATGAAAGAAGAGGGAGGGGAAGGGGAGAGAGTGAGGAGGAGGGAGGACAAATGGGAGAGAGAGAGGACAGGTGGAGGCAGGGGAGGACAGGTG
>NW_024738024.1:0-20342 GCF_018991925.1 Homarus americanus | reverse complement strand
ATCAGTACTTACTTCGTTCAGTTACGTATTGCTCTTTATGGTATCAGAACCTAGTGATATTTTAACATAATCTAACTTGTTTTAACCCAAACTTACCTAACCTACCTAATTCGACTTATCCAGTCTAATCTATCCTCTCCTACCTATTCTGACCTAACCTGACCTGACCTAACCTAACCTAACCTAACCTAACCTAACCTAACCTAATCTGACTTATTCTGACCTAACCTACTCTCCTAACCTAAACTAACCTGAGGATTGTTGGAGAGATTCCCGCCATAAAGTGGTGAGACCTTAAGTAGATGCTGAGGAATATGCTAGGAAGATGCCGTTTATGCCGTGCCTACTCTGCCACCTGTCACCACCTGTCCTCCACACCTGTCCTCCACACACCTGTCCTCCCCCCCACCTGTTGTTCCTCACCATTGTCTTACTCGTTCTCCTGGATCGTCTTGACATTTTCTATTTTTATTTTGGGTGGCTCTTTGACGAAGCTCCCCTCCAGCAGCATTGTCACCTACCTTTGTTATTGGCGTTGGCACTGTTTTATGTTCATCAGTCAATGGCACTCCTCTTGTCTGTCAGTGGTTAGGTTAGGTTTAGGTTAGGTTTGGTTTGGTTTGGTTGTTGGTTTGGTTTAGGTTAGTTGGGTTTGATTTGGTTTAGGGGCTGTTACTGTATTTAAATCTCTAGCATTCATTCAACTCTCACTGGCACTGTTACCTTCTCTCTGTTAGTGGTGTTCCTACCTCCTCTATAAATGGCACTCTTAACTTAAAAGCAATGGCGTTCTCCAGTCTTTTGGTGGCACTTTACCTTCATCATCAGTGACACTTCCCTTCTTAAGTGGCACTCCCTTCCTCAGTGGCACTCCCTTCCTCAGTGGCACTCTTCCTCAGTGGCACTCCCTTCTCAGTGGCACTCCTTCCTCAGTGGCATCCCTTCCTCAGTGGCACTCTACCTCAGTGGCACTCTTCTTCAGTGGCACTCCGTTCTCAGTGGCACTCCCGTTCCTCAGTGGCACTCCCCTTCCTCAGTGGCACTCCCTCTTCCTCAGTGGCACTCTTTCATGCCTCCCGTTCCTCAGTGGCACTCCCGTTCCTCAGTGGCACCCCTTCCTCAGTGGCCTCCTCTACCTCAGTGGCACTCTTCTTCAGTGGCACTCCGTTCCTCAGTGGCACTCCTCTTCCTCAGTGGCACTCTTCTTCAGTGGCACTCCCGTTCCTCAGTGGCACTCCTCTTCTCAGTGGCACTCTTCTTCAGTGACACTCCGTTCCTCAGTCACTCCTCTTCCTCAGTGGCACTCTTCAGTGGCACTCCCGTTCCTCAGTGGCACTCCTTCCTCAGTGGCACTCCTCTACCTCAGTAGCACTCTTCAGTGGCCTCCCGTTCAGTGGCACTCTCTTCTCAAAGTGGCACTCCTCTACCTCATTAGCACTCTTCTTCAGTCGCATTCCATTCCTCAGTGGCTCTCCTCTTCCTCCCAATTGCTCTTCTTCAGTGGCCTCCTTCCTCAGTGGCACTCCTCTGCCTCAGTAGCCTTCCCTCACCTCATTAGCACTCTTCTTCAGTCGCATTCCATTCCTCAGGCTCCTCCTCTTCCTCAGTGGCACTCTTCTTAAGTGGCACTCCCCTTCCTCAGTGGCACTCCCCTTCCTCAGTGGCACTCTTCTTCAGTGGCACTCCCCTTCCTCAGTGGCACTCCTCTACCTCAGTGGCACTCCTCTACCTCGGTGGCATTTTACCTTCATCTACTTTAGTCTTTCACACCGTTCCTGGTGGCACTCCTACTCAGCGTTTCTTGGTGGCATACATACCTTGCTTCCTCCAGTGCCACTGTTACTGACACCGGTAGTAACACTTATACCCTTATAGTAAGTGACATCTCTTGTCCCTCATCTAACAGTGGCACTATGACCCTATTCTTAACATTGGCACTTTGGTCACATTTAATTGTTGTTCATTTACTCGCTTCTAACAGCACCATCCTAATCCTGTCGTGTGTGTGTGTGTGTGTGTGTGTGTGTGTGTGTGTGTGTGTGTGTGTGATATGCCCTTTCACCTGCATGTGTCAGTGGGATGTCCTTCTTTGAGTGAACATCTGAACACCTCACTGGATCCGTCGCTGCCGAAGGAGGAGGTACAGCAGGAAGGTTGTCAAGATGAGAGTGAGTGGATGGTGCCCAGGAGACTGATCTCACGTCTGGGTGTAGTTGGAGGAGATGTTGTTGTTGCAGCGTCCGTCGTGGTAGGGGGCGGGGGATGCAGATGTGCCCCGCCCCGTCTTAATGCATTCCATTGCATCTTCCACCTTCCTCGTCTCTGCTTAGTAGTGTCTGGGTTAATACTGTACAGCGATTTTTCCCCTAGTTTAAATTTTTTTATGATTTTTTCACTAGTTTTAAGTTTTATAAGGTTTTTCCCCCTAGTTTTATTTTTTTATGATTTTTTTTTTTTTTTTTTTTTTTTTTTTCAGTTTTAATTTTTTTTATGATTTTTTTCCTTGCCCATGATTTTTACTTCAGATTTTGTCCCTATATTAAGCATTAATTTTCTACTGGGGTTCAGTCAGGATCAGCTTTTAGTTTATTTTGTTATTTGCTTTTATTTTTATTATCCAAAGTCGAGGTATAGGGGAGGAGGGGGGGGCACCGAGAGAAGGAGAGATGGAAGGTAAAGGTAGGGAGAGAGGAGCAAGGAGGAAGGAGAGAGAGAATACAGAGGAGGAGGAAGGAAGGCCACCGAGAAGGGTGTGGGTAAAGGAAGGGAGACGGGAAAAGGTAAAGAAAGTGGGAAGATAATGGAGGAGGGGAGATAGCGAAGGAAGGAGGTAAAGGGAGAGGCGAGATAAAGGAAGGAAGTGATAAAGGAGGGGAAGGAAGGAGATATAAAGCAGAGGAAGGGAGATAGTGAGGGAAGGACATTAGGAGGGAGGGAGAGAAAGGAGATAAAGGGAGGAAGGACCATAAGGAAGAAAGGAATGAGATAAAGGGAGAGAAGGAGATAAAGGAGGAAGGAAGAAGGAGATATGTAAAGATAAAGGGAAATAAAGGGAGGGAAGGATATAAGGAAGAAAGGAAATGGAGACAAAGGGAGAGAGATGAGATAAAGGAGGAAGGAAGGAAGGATATAAAGAGGGAAGGAGATAAAGGAGGAAGGAGATATGGAGGAGGGAGAGAAGGGGGAGGGAAGGACATAAGTAAGCAAAGGAAATGAGACAGGGCGGGAGAGAAGAAGGAGATAAAGGAGGGGAAGGGAGTTAGGAGGGTAGGAGGATAAAGTGGAGGGAAGGACAAGGGAAGAAAAGGAAGATAAGGAGAGAAGGAGATAAGGGAGGGGAAGGAGATAAAGGAGGGAAGGAGATAAAGGGAGGGGAGGGAGATAAAAGGGTGAAGGAGATAAAGGAGGGAAGGAGATAAAAGGAGGGAAGGAGATAGTATGAGGGAAGGAGATAAAAGAAGGAAGGAAAAAAAAAAAAAAAAAAAAAAAAAAAAAAAAAAAAAAAAAAAAAAAAAAAAAAAAAAAAAAAAAAAAAAAAAAAAAAAAAAAAAAAAAAAAAAAAAAAAAAACAGAAAAGGAAGGAGGAAGGAGACAAGGAGGGAAGGAGATAGGCAAGTAGAGGGAGATAAAGGTAAAGGAGATAAAGGGAGGAAGGAGAAAAGGGAGGTGGAAGGAGGTAAGGAGGGAAGGAGATAAGGGAGGGAGAGATAAGGAGGAAGACAAAGGAGGGAGGAGATAAAGGGAGAGGCGAGACAAGGAGGGAAGGAGATAGTGAGGGAAGGAGGACAAGGCAGGAGAGACAAAGGGAGGGAAGGAGATGGAAGGAGGAACAGGGAAAAGGGAGGGGGAGACAAAGGGAGGAGGAGATAAAGGAGGAAGGGGAGATAAAGGAGGGGAGGATACAAAGGGAGGGAAGGAGGTAAGGGAGGCAGAGAGCAAGGAGGGAGAGATAAAAGGAGGAAGGAGATAAAAGGAGGGAAGGGATAAGGCAGGGAGGGAGATAAAGGAGGGAGGATAAAGGAGGGGAGAGATAAAGGGAGTGTAGAAGGAGACAAAGGAGGTTGAGATAAAAGGAGGCTGAGGAAAAGGAGGAAGGGATAAAGGGAGGGAAGGAGATAAGGCAGGGAGGAGATAAGGAGGGAAGGAGATAAAGAGAGAGGGAAGGAGATAATGGAAGGAGATAAAGGGGATAAGAGACAAAGGAAGGAGGGCGAGATAAAGCAAAGGGGTGGATATAGATAAAGGGGGAAGGAGATGGTATGTGGAGGGGGGACAAAGGAGGGAAAGAAGGAGATAAAGGGAGGGTGTATAAGAGGAGAAGGGAGGGAAAAGGAGATAAAGGGAGGGAGGAGAGTTTGGAGGAGGAGGGGAGAAGGAGGGAAGGAAGGAGACAAAGGAGGGAGAGATAAGGAGGGGATAAAGGAAGGAGGGAGGAGGTATTCCACGTTAATGTACACTCTAGAAGGCCCCTTTCACTCTAGCTCTCTTTACATTCTCCCTATTCCCCTCCTCCTTCAAGTCTCCGCCTTCTCACGGTTTTTACTCCTCTTTACTCCAACTCTTCCCTCTTTTATTTTCTTTCTCACATCTCCCATTTTTTCCTCACTCGAATGCGCTTCTGCTTTTCATATTGTTTTGTTCTGGGTTTTTTTTTCGTTTTTATTTTTCACTTGATTTTCATCGTTACATTTATCATTTATTATTTTTTTTACATCATTTTAATGGTTTGTTTTTCGTCTACCTGGGAATTATATTTTGTTTACTGTTTATATGTGACTTGTTTCATGTTTTCCACGTATGAGTATTTTGTTTTTGTTTTTTTCATGTAATTTATTTATTTTTCATTTAGATTAGTTTTATTTTATTTATTATTTTTAATTTTTTTTCATTTGATTTTTAAATACATTAATAACTTTTTTTATGTGGTTCCAATTTTTTCATATGATTTACTTCTTTTTCTTGATGACTTGGCTTTTATTATTTTACTTAATAATGTCTTACAATTTCGTTCATTTAATTGTCTTAGTTTACCTTATTATTTACAACACAGGCTGAGGATAACACAAGGTGGAAACACAGGTTAATGGGCGTGTGTAATTACTGACTTTATTACGTGCTTAGCCCTTAGCTCTCAAAGGGCTAGGTCGTCGTCCTCATAGGGTTAAATCAACGTCCTCAAAGGGTTAGGCCGTCTTCCTCAAAGGGTTAAACCATCGTCCTCAAAGGGTTAAACCATCGTCCTCAAAGGGTTAAACCATCGTCCTCAAAGGGTTAAAGACACTAGTTATTGAGGTGCACTATTGCATTATAACGTTAATATCAATTCAACAAGCTGGGACTCAAACACCACAGACCCATTAATGACATAAAGGGAGTGGTGGAGGATAAAGAAGGGGGGAGATAAGGGAGGAAGGAGACAACGGAGGGAAGGAGATAAAGGAGGGAATAGGATAAAGGGTGGGAGGGAGAGGAAGGGAGGGAAGGAGATATGGAGGGAAGCAAGGAGATAGGCGAGTGGAAGGAGATAAACGGAGGAAGGAGAGGAAGGTGAGATAAAGGAGGGAATACAAGGAGGCAGGAGATAAAGGGAGGGAAGGAGATAAAGGGTGGGGAGGGGAGATAAAGGGAGGGAAGGAGATAAAGGAGGGGAAGGAGATAAACGGAGGAAGGAGATAAGGAAGGTGAGATAAAGGAGGAAGGGGAGAGATAAAGGGGAGGGAAGGAAGGAGATAAAGGGGAGGGAAGGAGATAGAGGGACAGCAGGAGATAAAGGAGGAAGGCGGATAAAGGGAGGGAGGGGAGATAAAGGGAGGGCAGGAGGGATAAAGGAGGAAGGAAGGAGACAAAGGGAGGAGATAAAGGGAGGGAAGGAGATAAAGGAGGGCAGGAGATAAAGGGAGGAAGGAGATAAAGGAGGGAAGGATGTAGATAAAGGAGGGAAGGAGATAAAGGTAGGGAAGGAGATAAAGGGAGGGAAGGAGATAAAGGAGGAAGGAGATAAAGGGAGGAAGTGAGATAAAGTGAGGGAAGGAGATAAAGGAGGAAGGAGATAAAGGAGGAAGGAAGGAGACAAAAGGGAGAGAAGGAGATAAAGGAGGGAAGGAGATAAAGGGAGGGAGGGAGATAAAGGGAGGGAAGGAGATAAGGGAAGTAAGGAGATAAAGGGAGGGAAGGAGATAAAGTTGGAATTTTAGTACCATTGTGTATGAGTCATTAACAAGTATGCCCACGCTCGGGTTCAAGGCTGAGGTGAACCATTAAGAGTTCTTTTAAATACAGGTTGTCTTCCCAGCAACACGGGTCCAGATTAAATAAAGACGAATCCTGGTATATAAGATTCGTGAGGATTTACATCGAGACACGGGTTCGAATCCAAGAAACACTTATTCAATTTACTATAACACGGGATGATATTCTCCCAAACACAGAAACACCCCCTCCCTCCCCCACCCCCGGAGTCCCTGGAGAGTCTGAAAACAAACGAATAATAACAAGTAAAGACGAGTGTATCCAGTTTGAAATCCCTGAAGAAGCAATTCACCAGTTTGAAATCCCTGGAAGAAGCACCACCAGTTTGAAATCCCTGAAGAAGCACGTGTTGGAATCTAAAGAGGACGTGCCTGTATCCTCCTCTACACCACCACACTTCCCCACACACGTGTTAGCATCGATCGGCAGGCCCGAGCAACAATGAATTTATGCTGCAGGAGAGCTGAAGAATGATAGAGAGTCTCGCCAACCCGCAGCTCGAGTATGGGAGGCAAGACGCTCTTGTTCACCCCCTTCCATCCCCCCACCCCTGTCCCTCCCTCGCCTCCCACCCTCACCCCCAGCCTCACCCCCTGCCTCACCTCGCCTCCCACCTCCTCAGCCTCACCCCCTGCCTCACCCCCGCTCACCCCCAGCCTCACCCCCAGCTTCACCCCCCACCGAGTGCGTTCTCCACCTCCCCCACTACACCATCTCCCAATTTATTAAAAAAAGAAAAAATATTAACCTACATTCTTAAATAAGTTCAATTTTATGAATTTCCTCCACGTTCCTTGCCAAGCTGACTCTTATTTGTAACATTTTTCAACTTAGATTATTAAATATGTTTCACGTCATTAATTTAGTCTACCTCCCATTTTTAACCTAAATTACGAGATACATTTCATTAATAGCATTGTTGAATATGTTACATTTATTCCACCCCCCTTGCTATTGCATCATTCATTTAGCATTTTTTTTAAACATAGATTATTAAATGCGTTTCATAAATTCGAACCCCCTCTGTTACACCACAACTCGATTTTATTTTTTTTAACCTAGATTATTAAATACGTTTCAGTACATTAATTCTGTTCAGCGACACCACCACCACCACCACCCACTCTTAAAATTTTTAACCTAAATTATCAAACACATTTCATTAATTCTGTCCAGCTCCCCCTGTTATAGCGCGACCACAACTCGTTTTAACATTTTTAACCGAGTGTTACCTGATTCGCTTCATTTCATTAATTCAAAAGCAACGATATAGGTACAGATACAACTACAGGTACAGAGATTACAAAAAACGTACTACAAAAACGAGCTACAGGATTATTATTGTTGTTTATTATTGTCAGATTATCTTGTCACGTGAAGATAAAGCAACCCTGTTTATTTCACTTAATAAGTAACCATCCTAATGCTACCTACGGGGGGAGGGGGTGTTAGGTTAGGTCACCTGAACAGATTCCAACTCTTTGTTTTTAATCCACGTTCGTCAACAGATTTCATCCCTATTTTTAATCCAGGTGTTGTCGCATACCCTTCAGTTGTGATGTAGTCCTGATCACCTTTAACCTATATTAACATGCGTCATCGTGTGAAGTGGGCGAGTTATTTGTCTGAGGGTGACCTGAAAAAATGGTGAAGTACGACCCTCCGTGAATGGTAAGGGTGAAGGACAACCCTCCGTAAGTGGTAGGGGTGAAGGACGACCCTCCATGAGTATTAGTGGTAAAATATGACCCTTTCTGAGTAGTAGGGGTGAGTGACGACCCTCCATGAGTATTAAGGGTGAAGGACGACCCTCCATGAGTAGTAGGGGTGAAAGACGACCCTCCATGAGTATTAGTGGTAAAATACGACCCTTTATGATTAGTATTAAAAGGGGACGACTCAACCAATGATGACATGACAGGGGGACGACTCAACCAATGATGGCATGACGGGGACGACTCGACCAATGATGACATGACAGGGGGACGACTCGACCAATGATGACATGCCAGGGGAACGACTCAACCAATGATGGCATGACAGGGGAACGACTCAACCAATGATGGCATGACAGGGGAACGACTCAACCAATGATGGCATGACAGGAGGAACGACTCAACCATGATGGTGACAGGGGGACGACCAACCATGACGGGGACGACTCAACCAATGATGGCATGACAGGGGACGACTCAACCAGTGATGGCATGACGGGGACGACTCAACCAGGATGGCACGACTCAACCAATGATGGCATGACGGGGACGACTCAACCAGCATGACATGGCAGGGGGACGATCAACCAGTGAGACATGACAGGTGGACGACTCAACCAGTGATGACATGACAGGGGGGACGACTCTAGTTATGGTGGTGGTGGTAGTAGTAGTAGTGCTGCTGGTAGAGTCCCGAGGCAGGTAGGTACCCAGTGTGGTGGAGGGAGGGAGTGAGGGTGAGTGTTTGGTCGGGTTCCGTCGCTTGATTAATACTGTGTGCACAAAGCTTTTACTCTCCCTCTATGGAGATGGCGGCCACACACATAATATCGGGATTATTTGGCTAACAGAGGGGGGACTGCTATCAGTGGGTCCCCCCTTCTCGAGTGCTTTGACTCTCTCTCTCTCTCTCAATTCCCTCTTATTTTTTGCTCTCTTCTCATTTATCTACTTTCTTCTCTCTTTTTCTTTACTTTCTCTGTTTGTTCCTCTTTCTTTTATCTCTCCTTGCTCTTCTTTTATCTCTCTCTGTCTCTCTCCACTTTATACCAAAAGCTCAGATAACCGGGTGTTACATCGCATATTGCTGGAGAGAGAGAGAGAGAGAGAGAGAGAGAGAGAGAGAGAGAGAGAGAGAGAGAGAGAGAGAGAGAGCTTCCCCCAGTGTGAGATATAAATGCTAAATTACAACACTGTGTTTGTGTCTCGTAAACTATTTCATAACATGTTTTTCTTTTAATTTTTTTTTGTTTTTGTCGATGTTTTGCTTTCCGAGGCTGTTTCATGCTGTTGTTGTTGTTGTTGTTTTACGGATTTGTTTGTTTACGTTCACAAACTTCACTATACTGACTTAGGTTAAAAAAAAAATATTGAATTGTCTGGGAATACGAGTACCAGAGTTGAGGTAAAATCCCTACAGGTAACTAACTACATCTCACGTAACACTGGTAACACTCACGTAACACAGGTAACACTCACGTAACACAGGTAACACATAGGTAGTTTAGAAGCTGTTGAAAATACTGACAGAATCCAAGGGTTAATACCATCCCAGGGAATGATAACAGAAGAGCCAGTTGGTGTGTGATTCCAAACAACAACAAAATCGAACGAAATGACTCAATTTGGGTAAATATTTCTACTCAAATGGCAATAAATTTTATGGTAATTGATTCATTAAATACTAATTATAAATATGCAACGGTGTATATATATTTTACAACACGTGAATTGGATGGATTAGTTGTCTGTTCCTTTGTCTGTATAATACCTGGCTGGGAAACACATAACATGAATTGTATATATACTGTGCTGTTGATATAACCCGTAGATTATTGTTCTGCCAATGATCATAGTCTAGTAATTTTATTTATTATTTTCGTTTATCCAGATTGAGCTTAAAATTCAGTATATAAAGTGTGTATGTATGTATGTATGTATGTATGTATGTATGTATGTATGTATGTATGTAAGTAAGAGAGAGACAGTGAGTGAATGAATGTGTGTGTGTGTGTGTGTGTGTGTGTGTGTGTGTGTGTGTGTGTGTGTGTGTGTGTGTGTACGTGTTCCTGTGTGTCGGTCTGTGTATGTATGTTTTCCTCCAATAGTTCTGAAAAATAAAATAAATTAGTCCATCTATATATATATATATACATTTTTTTTTACACCCCAGATAATGATTAATATCAATACAGGCAAGTGTGTGGCTTTGTAAATGGTGTAAACATTATTCCATTTACAGTCTGAATTTTTTTTTTCATTTACATTATATACCGTTTAGCGTACTGATGTGTCTATGGACTAATTCACTTATCTGAGAATGAAAGGTTTGGTTAGGTTAGGTTACGTTACGTTGTGTTAAGTGACGAAAATTGGGTCATGGGGGGGGAAATCTGAAACACTTGTACTCTCATTGACACCTGTATTCTTATTTTTCACACCTGTATTACTCTTGACACCTGTACTCTTATTGAAACCTGTACTACGCTTATTGACACCTGTATTACACTCATTGACACCTGTACTCTTATTGAAACCTGTACTACGCTTATTGACACCTGTATTACGCTTATTGACACCTGTATTACGCTCATTGACACCTGTACTCTTATTGACACCTGTACTACTCTCATTGACACCTGTATTACGCTTATTGACACCTGTACTACTAATTGACACCTGTTATTACTCTTATTGACACCTGTACTCTTATTGACACTTGTACTACTCTCATTGACACCTGTTATTACTCCCACTGATACGCGGCTCATTGGTTGTCAGTGTTATAACCATCTGCCTAAATTTTCACCTTGGTTAACTAATTCCTCTCTCTCTCTCTCTCTCTCTCTCTCATACAGTGATTACGTTATTAACTCTCTCCCTTTCTCTCTCCTTTACAGGTAGGTCGTGTTATGTCTCTCAGTAATTACCTCGCGGGTCGCCAGGTACAGGTGAGTGGTGCGTCTATAACAGGTGATGAGTTAAGGTGTTTTGTGTGTGTTTTGGTCACCTGAGGGTTTTAGACACCCAAGCTTATTTCACCTTAAGCTGAGCCATCCTGATGCTAACCGAACCTGATCCCCCAGGAAGCGTTAGGTTCAATAAGCTTGGGGTGTGTAATCTTCAGGTGCCCCGTGTTCCCTTAATCGTTGGGAGAGTTTTATCTTGTGTCTCTGAGCCTCCCTGCCTGAGCCTCCCTGCCTGAGCCTCCCTGCTTGAGCCTCCCTGCCTGAGCCTCCCCCATATGTATGGTAGAATACGACAGTTATTGAGGTTATTTATGGCTCACAGTGTTGCAACAGGTATTGTAGTTGGTTAAATTTGGATATTGTTGCAACAGTTCTTGTAGATATACTGTATAATGTTTACGTTACTGCAACAGGTATTGTTTTGTTAAGTGAGTGTTGCAAAAGGTATTGTAGTTGGTTAAATTTGGATATTGTTGCAACAGTTCTTGTAGATATACTGTATAATGTTTACGTTACTGCAACAGGTATTGTTTTGTTAAGTGAGTGTTGCAAAAGGTATTAGAACATAAGAACATAAGAAAATAAGGAGTCTGCAATAGGCCGGTTGGCCTGTGCATGGCAGCTCCTGTCGAGAGTTACTACCACTCTCTATCATCCATGAATCTATCTAGCCTCCTTTTGAAACTTTCCAGAGTTCCCGCACTTACTACAAAGTTGCTAAGCTTGTTCCACTCGTCCACCACCCTATTTGTGAACCAGTTTCTTCCTATCTCCCTAAACCTAAACTTACCCAACTTGAATCCGTTGCTCCGAGTCCTATCCTGCTCGGATATTATAAGAACTTTATCTATATCCCCTTTATTGATTCCTTTCACCCACTTAAATACTTCTATCATATCTCCCCGCACTCTTCGTCTTTCTAGGGAATGCAAGTTAAGTTTCTTTAACCTATCCTGATATGGAAGGTTTCTAAGTCCCGGAATCATTTTCGTCATTCTTCGCTGCACCGACTCTAGTGAATTTATATCCATTCTATAATAAGGGCACCAGAACTGAACCGCATAATCGAGGTGCGGCCTGACTAGCGCAAGATATAGTGTTGCAACAGGTATGTAGTTTTATTGGGTGTTGCAACAGGTATTGTAGTTTTATTGAGTGAGTGTTGCAACAGGTATTGTAGTTTTATTGAGTGAGTGTTGCAACAGGTATTGTAGTTTTATTGAGTGAGTGTTGCAACAGGTATTGTAGTTTTATTGAGTGAGTGTTGCAACAGGTATTGTAGTTTTATTGAGTGAGTGTTGCAATAGGTATTGTAGTTTGTTTACATTGTTGCAACTGGTAGTTTAGTTTTGTTTACTGTGCATTTATTATTGCCCCGAGGGTTGTAGGCAATGTTGCAACAAGGAATTGCAGTTACTCGGTCAATGTTGCTACAGGCGGTGCTCTTATTTCATATGGTGTTGACTTCTATTGCTACACAATTCCTTATATTTCATAATAGCTTTTATTGAGTAGCTTCATGGTGACTTGTATACCGAGCCAACCTTACTGTTACTGTCTCTTGTTACTGTTACTGTCTCTTGTTACTGTTGCTGTCTCTTGTTACTGTTACTGTCTCTTGTTACTGTTGCCTCCTCCTGCTTTACCACCGCCACCACCCACCTCCTCCACCACCCACCTCCTCCACCACCTCCCTCCTCCAACCACCTCCCTTCTCCAACCACCCACCGCTACGACCACCACTCATCTCCTCCACATCCTCTACCACCCATCACCACCCACCACCATCACCACCCACCACCACCCACCACCCACCTCTATCACCACCCACCACCACCCAGGAGTTGTATCACCGCCTCACAGTGCATTAGTATGAACGGGGTGAAAATCAACAATTCCTTGTCAAGCGTCGTAATTCAAACATTAATTCAGCGTCATGGTATAGCCAAATATTTACCTTCTGACGCTGGGCTTTCATCACTAACGCCGCCACAGGCACCAGGCACCAGGCACCCGATTTATTATATAAAGGTAAATCTGTCAAGAGTGGCGAGGTTGTTGGTTCTCCTGATGCTACCTCTTCTGCTGTGCCTGCTGGTGGTGCTGCTTGCTGTGCCTGCTGGTGGTGGTGCTGTGCTTGCTGGTGGTAGTGGTGCTTGCTGTGCCTGCTGGTGGTGGTGCTGTGCCTGCTGGTGGTAGTGGTGCTTGCTGTGCCTGCTGGTGGTGGTGGTGTTGCTTGCTGTGCCTGCTGGTGGTGGTGCTGTGCCTGCTGGTGGTAGTGGTGCTTGCTGTGCCTGCTGGTGGTGGTGGTGCTGCTGTGCCTGCTGGTGGTGGTGCTGTGTGCCTGCTGGTGGTAGTGGTGCTTGCTGTGCCTGCTGGTGGTGGTGGTGCTTGCTGTGCCTGCTGTGGTGGTGATGCTGTTCCTGGGTGGTAGTGGTGCTTGCTGTGCCTGCTGGTGGTGAGGGTGCTGTGCCTGCTGGTGGTGGTGCTTGCTGGCACCTGCTGGTGGTGGTGCTGTTCCTGCTGGTGGTAGTGGTGCTTGCTGTGCCTGCTGCACTGGTGGTGGTGCTGTGCCTGCTGGTGGTGGTGCTGTTCCTGCTGGTGGTAGTGGTGCTTGCTGTGCCTGCTGGTGGTGCTTTACTCTTGTGCCTGCTGCTGGTGAGGTAGTGCTGTGCCTGCTGGTGGTAGTGGTGCTTGCTGTGCCTGCTGGTGGTGGTGCTGTGCCTGCTGGTGGTGCTTGCTGTGCCTGCTGGTGGTAGTGCTGTTCCTGCTGGTGGTAGTGGTGCTTGCTGTGCCTGCTGGTGGTAGTGCTGTTCCTGCTGGTAGTGGTGCTTTGGCCTGGCTGCTGGTGTTGCTTGCTGTGCCTGGGTGGGTGGTGCTGTCTCGCTGGGTGGTGCTTACACCCTGCTGGTGGTGATTGCAGTCTGCTGGTGGTGGTGCTGTGCCTGCTGGTGGTGATTGCAGCCTGCTGGTGGTGATTGCTGTGCCTGCTGGTGGTGATTGCTGTGCCTGCTGGTGGTGATTGCTGTTTGCTGGTGATGGTGGTGTTGCTTGCTGTGCCTGCTGGTGGTGGTGCTGTTCCTGCTGGTGGTAGTGGTGCTTGCTGTACCTGCTGGTGGTGATTGCTGTGCCTGCTGGTGGTGGTGCTGTGCCTGTTGGGTGCTACTTGCTTGCTGTGATCGCTTTTGCTTTAAGTGGTTGCCTCTGGGTGCTGTTCTCGGGGTTATTGCTGTTCTTGACTGCAGCTGTTAGTCATAATAAACCTAACCAACCTAACTTAATTCAAACCTAACCTAATGCTGTTTAACTGCTGTTCCAACCCTATATATTATTACTGCTTTTTAGCTGCTGCTGTTGTCACTACCTTCCTGCCCGCCCGCCCGAGAGGTGGCGTCAGGGGCGTGGCTGCTCTTAAGGAGTTTGTAAATTAGGTGAAGGAAATATTTGCATCCTATCCAAAAGACCAGAATGACGTGTTTGATATATTCATTAACTGTGTGTGTGTGTGTGTGTGTGTGTGTGTGTGTGTGTGTGTGTGTGTGTGTCTGTCTGCGTCTGTCTGTCCGCGTCTGTCTGTCTGCGTCTGTCTGTGTGTCTGTCTGTCTGTCTGTCTGTTCTGTCGCCTGTCTGTCTGTCTGTCTGTCTGTCTGTCTGTGAAGCGTTTAGTTTTGTGTGTGTATGTATGTAAAAAGTATGTGTATGTATATGCGGCAGAATTTGCAGTATGTGTGTGTGTGTGTGTGTGTGTGTGTGTGTGTGTGTGTGTGTGTTAAACTGAGAAGTGAATGATGATGTTTTCTGTAGTATATGGATATGTGTCTGCCTGTCTGCCTGCCTGTCTGCCTGCCTGCCTGCCTGCCTGCCTGCCTGCCTGCCTGCCTGCCTGCCTGCCTGCCTGCCTGTCTGTCTGTCTATGTGTCTGTTTAATCAATAATTTTCAAATTATAATTAAAACTTGTCTCTGTCCGTGACTCAGCCCTCGCTACTAAAGGTGTGTGTTATCGGGACCGGGTTATTACAGTTTTATCGGGACAGGATTATTTAGTTTTATCGAGAAAGGATTATTTAGTTTTATCGGGACCGGATTTTATTTATGTCGGAACCTGATGTTATTTATATCGGGACCGGATTATTTCGTTTTATCGGAACAGGGTTAAATAATTTTATCGGGACCGTATTATTTAGTTTTATCGGTACCGGATTAAATTGTTTTATCGAGACAGGATGAAGAGCACGGAGTTGATTAAGATAAATCAGGTAACGTGATTGGCCAAGGTAAGAGAAGGTGGGCGGGGCCTGTGTAACGTTGTCATGGTGACGATAAAATCTGCCAATTTGTTGTGATTGGATGAGCCGCCTTAGGACTGCCCAGGTGAGGGGGGGGTGGGGGTATTGAGGAGGGAGAGGATTTAAGGTGAAAGGGGTGTTGAGGAGGGAGAGGATTTAAGGTGAAAGGGGTATTGAGGAGGGAGAGGATTTAAGGTGAAAGGGGTGTTGAGGAGGGAGAGGATTTAAGGTGAAAGGGGTATTGAGGAGGGAGAGGATTTAAGGTGAAAGGGGTGTTGAGAGAGGGAGAGGATTTAGGTGAGGGGTGTTGTTGAGGAGGGAGAGGATTTAAGGTGAAGGGGGTGTTGAGGAGGGAGAAAGTTTAAGGTGAAGGGTGTTGAGGAGGAAAGGATTTAAGGTGAAAGGGGTGTTGAGGAGGATGAGAGGGGGAGGATTTAGAGGAGGGTGTTGAGAGAGGGAGGATTTAGGGAGAAAAGATGTTAAAAGGGTTGGGACAGTGTGTGAGAGGGAGGATTTAGGGGGAAGTGTGTGTGTTGAGATAAGGGACTCGTATTACTATCTGGAGGTTATTGCCACCTGGAGAGGTTATTATATACCACCTGGAGGTTATTATACCTCTGGAGGGGTTATTATACCACCTGGAGGTTATTATACCTGGAGGTTATTATACCATCTGGAGGGTTATTATACCACCTGGAGGGTTATTATACCACCTGGGGGGGTTGTGTTATACCCACCTGGAGGTTATTATACCCACCTGGAGGTTATTATACCACCTGGAGGGTATTATACCACCTGGAGGTTATTATACCACCTGGAGGGTTATTGCCTACCTGGAGGGTTATTATACCACCTGGAGGTTATTAGCATACCACCTGGAGGTTGGCCATACCTGGAGGTTATTATACCACCTGGAGGTTATTATACCATCTGGAGGGTTATTATGCCACCTGGAGGTTATTATACCACCTGGAGGTTGTATACCATCTGGAGGGTTATTATACCATCTGGAGGTTATTATACCACCTGGAGAATTTATATACCATCTGTGATTTATTATACCATCTGGAGGTTGTTATACCCACCTGAAGTTTATTATACCACCTGGAGGATTGTGCTACCTGGAGGAATTTATTATACCACCTGGAGATTTATTATTATTATACCACCTGGAGGGTTATTATACCACCTGGAGGGTTATTATATCATCTGGAAGGTTATTATACCATCTGGAGGGTTATTATACCATCTGGAGGGTTATTATACCACCTGGAGGGTTATTATACCACCTGGAGGGTTATTATACCATCTGGAGGGTTATTATACCACCTGGAGGGTTATTATACCACCTGGAGGGTTATTATATCATCTGGAAGGTTATTATACCATCTGGAGGGTTATTATACCATCTGGAGGGTTATTATACCACCTGGAGGGTTATTATACCACCTGGAGGGTTATTATACCACCTGGAGGGTTATTATACCACCTGGAGGGTTATTATACCACCTGGAGGGTTATTATACCATCTGGAGGGTTATTATACCACCTGGAGGGTTATTATACCACCTGGAGGGTTATTATACCACCTGGAGGGTTATTATACCACCTGGAGGGTTATTATACCACCTGGAGGGTTATTATACCATCTGGAGGGTTGTTTTATCAGCTGCCAGGTAGTTAGCTTAATAGAAAACCATCTGGATCTGCACCAGATGGCCGGCAGCGTGTGTGTGTGTGTGTGTGTGTGTGTGCTGTATAAACTTAACCTTGTGGGCTTACCTGTATCTGCCTGTGATTTGGTGAGATTATGTAGGTGATGTGGTGAGGTTATGTAGGTGGTGATGTGGTGAGGTTTATGTAGGTGGTGATGTGGTGAGGTTATGTAGGTGGTGATGTGGTGAGGTTATGTAGGTGGTGATGTGGTGAGGTTATGTAGGTGGTGATGTGGTGAGGTTATGTAGGTAAGGTATGTGGTGAGTGTTTATGTAGGTGGTGATGTGGTGAGGTTATGTAGGTGGTGATGTGGTGAGGTTATGTAGGTGGTGATGTGGTGAGGTTATGTGTGGTGATGTGGTGAGGTTATGTAGGTGGTGATGGAGGTTTTGGTGGTGATGTGGTGAGGTTATGTAGGTGGTATGTGTGAGGTTATGTGGTGGTGATGTGTGAGGTTATGTGGGTGGTGATGTGGTGAGGTTATGTAGGTGGTTATGTAGGTGGTGATGTGGTGAAGTTATGTAGGTGGTGTGGTGAGGGTTATGTAGGTGGTGTGGTGAGGTTATGTGGTGGTGTGGTGAGGTTATGTAGGTGATCAACTTTATGTATCTTCTTACTTTTGTGTTTCCCCCCTCTTCCTCCTCACTAACTGTCCTCTTATTTTCACCCTTCCTTCCTTCCTTCCTTCCTTCCTTCCTTCCTTCGTACTCTTTTTCTATTTTTCCTTGCACATTCCCTCCCCCCTCATCTTTCGTCTTCCGCCACTACTTCCTTCCACAACTCCCCTCCTCCTCCTCTTCCTCCTCCTCGTTCTTCTTTCAAACATTCCCCATCCTTCTCTTCTTTTTTGTTCTTTCCCTTTTCCTCTCTTCCTCTTCTTTCCTTACTTATTATCCTCCTCCTCCTTACCCTTACCCATCTTCCTTTCCCACGTCTCTCCTGCTCCACCCCTCCACTTTTTCTCTTCTTCTTCCCTCTTCTCCCACCCCTCCACCTCAACCTCTCCCTCTTCCCCCTACTTTCACCCTCCACTTCTCCTCATCCTCCACCCCTCCTCCTGTCATCATCCACCTCTTCTCTACCTCCCCTACCCCCCTCTTCTCTACCTCCCCTACCCCCCCTCCTCTTCGGTCATCTCAGGCTATGTAATAAGACAGAGTATGACCGATCACTGCCAGGGTTATTAGATCAAAGGGGACGAAGCCATTGTGCACCACCAAACGCCATCACTCTTTTAAGGTCGAGTCTCACTGACCTGACCTAACCTGACCTGACTTAACCTTTACCTGGCCTGACCTTTACCTTACCTAACCTAATCTAATCTAATCTAATCTAATCTAACCTAACCTGATCTGATCTGACCTGACCTAATTAACACCCAAGCTTGATACCTGACTTGACCGAATCTAACTAGACTTGCCCTCATTAACACCCGAGCCTGATATGACTTAATCTAACCTGACTTGACTTAACCTAACTTTACCTGGCCTGACTTAACCTTAACTAACCTGATCTGACCTAACCTAACTTAAAATAACCAATCCTAACCTAAGTAATCCTGACCTAACCTAACGTAACTTAACCCAACCTAACTTAACCTAGCGCATTAGGATAGTTAATCATTAGGTGAAATCAGCTGATAAGGGGAAATAATCTTTAAATAATCCGAAATTAGGCAAATAACTTTAACATTGATGATATACGAACATAGAAGTAGGATTAAAAGTAAACTAATGAATACAGGAATAAGACAAACAATGATAAAAGAGAAGAGAATATTGTGAATAAAGAACATAAGAAAATAAGTAGTCTGCAATACGCCGGTTGGCCTGTGCATGGCAGCTCCTGTCGAGAGTTACTATCACTCTCTATCATCCATGAATCTATCTAGCCTCCTTTTGAAACTTTCCAGAGTTCCCGCACTTACTACAAAGTTGCTAAGCTTGTTCCACTCGTCCACCACCCTATTTGTGAACCAGTTTCTTCCTATCTCCCTCCTAAACCTAAACTTATCCAACTTGAATCCGTTGCTACGGGTCCTATCCTGCTCGGATATTATAAGAACTTTATCTATATCCCCTTTATTGATTCCTTTCACCCACTTAAATACTTCTATCATATCTCCCCGCACTCTTCGTCTTTCTAGGGAATGCAAGTTAAGTTTCTTTAACCTATCCTGATATGGAAGGTTTCTAAGTCCCGGAATCATTTTTGTCATTCTTCGCTGCACCGAGTAAAGGAGAAAAAATTAATCCCGAAAGAGTGTAATTGTGAGAAGAGTAATCAAGACTGAGAAATAATTGGCAAGAAAGAAAAATAGATGAGGATAGAATAATTGATTAAATGATGAATTAAAACGGCGAGTAATTAGTAAGTGGAGTAATGAAATAATTAGTGAGAAGAAGAAGAGTGAGAGAATAATGAACGAAGGAGATAAGAGGAGAGGTTGACTGACGGTCATCTGGGAGTAGGATCTGTCTCCTACGCTAAGTTATGTCCTTCCTTGGCCTGACACACACACACACACACCGGCTACACCAACGCGCTCTCCACCTTGGAAATGCCATTCCTCAGTGACCTCCACCACCAAGCACTGGAAAGGTTTGGCCGTGGACTACTGCACCACCCTTGCCATCGCCACCTGCAGCCCCCCACCCAACTCGCACAGTCCGCCACTACAACAAAATTCAGCCCATAAGAGCCCGTACCGATAGATATAAGAACAGCACCATCCCATCTATTGTTAAAATAATAAACAACTCCTGATTTATGTACTGTACAGCCCTGTAAATGTATTCAATGCATATTATATCATTGTCTAAATCAAATTTAAGTCTGTATATTTTCAGCCACCGGCTGCAACTCTATTAATAAACCGTTTATTATTATTATTTTTATTATTATTATTACACTCACACACACACACACACACACACACTGCTGTGTGTGGGGGGGAAAGAAGGAAAGATGTGAAAAGAGGATGGAAGGAGAGGAAAGACATAATTTTGGACCTGGACCATGATTTAGGTCCCTGGACCATGATTTAGGGCCATGGACCATGATTTAGGGCCCTGGACCATGATTTAGTGACCTGGACCATGATTTAGGGTCCTGGACCATGATTTAGGGACCTGGACCATGATTTAGGGTCCTGGACCATGATTTATGGACCTGGACCATGATTTAGGGACCATGGGCATAATATTCCCATCGTCAGAAGTTGGAATGGTAATCAGGGGTCCTCAGCGAGCGTCTCTGCTACAAGGAATTAAAAATTCTGCCAAAGTCGTGCGTCTTTCCGGTGAGTATAATGAGGCGTTCCATAAGTAGTTGAAGCCGGTTGTGTGAGGCAACTTTGAGATCGAGACCGGCTGCCGGACGACCTTGAGGAAACAATACGTAACTA
>NW_024738023.1:0-25352 GCF_018991925.1 Homarus americanus | reverse complement strand
TCACTCGCTGTTTCCTGTCCTGTAACCACGCCCTAATCCATTTAAGGATGTTACCTTTGATGCCATGAGCTTCTACCTTTCTAATTAGTCTTTCGTGGGGGACTCTGTCGAAGGGTTTGCTAAAGTCGAGATATACCACATCATAATTGTGCCCCTCGTCCACCTATTCGAAAACTGATGAAAAGAATGTTAATAGATTAGTTAGACAAGAACGTCCGCTTGTGAAGCCATGCTGGGAATCATTGATCAATCAGTGCTTCTCCAGGTGATTTTGAATAGAGTTTGAAATGATTGCTTCCAGTAATTTGCCTACTATTGATGTTAGACTGATTGGGCGATAGTTAGAGGATAGTGATCTATCCCCCTTCTTGAAAATCGGTATTACATTCGCTATCCTCCAGGATTCTGGTACTACACCTGTTTTAAGGACATGTTAAACAACTTTGCTAAGGGCATACTAAGCTCTTCCTTACATTCCTTTAATACTCTGGCAAATATCTCATCGGGACCAGGTGACTTATTAGGCTTTAGTTTGTCTATTTGCTTACTAACATCGCTACTGCCTCTCACACACACTTGTCAACCCTCAGTGAGACAGGACGTGCCCCGAAGGCGCTCCCGGTTTTAGCAGCCAGGCCGAGTCTGTTTGGCCCTGCCCACTCCCCCTGCTATACCCCTACCAGCCTTACTACACCAGGATCGATTCAGCAAAACATTCTAGTGATTAGTGAACGATTGATTACGGAGCAGTGTTCCTATAGTGCACTTAAGGAACTTTCTCGGCAAAGCATTCTAGTCATCAGTGCAATAAGTGATTATCATACAGTGCTCGATATTGCACCCCAAGGAAAAGTCAGACAGTGGGCACTTTATCGGTCACCTTTAAAGTGCCAGTGACAAGGACCACCGCGGTGTTTACATATATCGTGAATACTGTGTCGGCAACCCCAAGCACCAGGGACAAGGACCCACGGTCCTTACGACTGACAAATATTAACAGATGTCTACCAGTGTCAGTGTCCCTCAAAGTGCCGCCAGTGACAAACACTTCCGTCCGCCCACAACAGATCTCAACAGATGGCCACTAATCACTTACTCCCGACGCAGTCTGTACCATCTAAAGCGTGGGAACGGTTATCCTGATGGCAGTGTTATCGCGCGACTCAAATCACTGAATATATTCCACGCGCGGAGCCGTAGACATGGCCGTCATACACATAAGCCCATTAGAACCGTAACCTCCACTAGGAAACCGGAGAAACCCACCCCTGACAGACCATACCACCACACTGAAGTTCCACGGATATGGTATGATCTCCCGTCTTTACTGCTATCCAACGTCAATTCCCTAGCTAACAAGTTCGACGAGCTGGCAACTACAGTCAGGTCAACCGCCGCGAGCGTCGTTGCCATATGTGAGGCTTGGCAAATTGTGCCTGAAACGTGTCATATTGAGGGATATCAACTCTTTCATCACCTTCGTTTACAAAGACGCGGAGGGGGCGTTGCCCTCTTCTGTCAAGATGACCTACGCCCGTCACGCCTGGATGTTCAAGTCCCAGCAGATGTGGAAGCATTATGGGTACGTGTCGTGCTACGGGCCCACCCACGCAACACTGCTTCCATTATAATCTGTGTGGCATACCATCTGCCTCGATCACCCACCAGAGACACTCTTATCAATCATCTCATCACCACCTCAGACCACCTCAGAGTTAGGTACCCATGTGCCAAGTTAGTATTATGTGGGGATTTAAATGAAATTGACACCACTGATATCCAGGACCAGCTATCACTATCACAAGTTGTGACCTTCCCCACACACGGCCAAAACACCCTTGACCTTATCTTAACTGACTTAGCGGACCAGTACCAACCACCTCAACCAATGCCTCCTATCGGGTGTAGCACACACTTATCAGTGCTCTGGTCCCCAGCTGCCACTCCCACTCAAGTACAGAGACCCTACATCAAGACCTACAGGCCGATTACTGACTCTGCAGTGTGCCTCTTCGGGCAGTGGATAGTTCACCATCCCTGGACTGAAGTACTTAGCGTGGATGACGTGGAAACCAAATGGATAAATTATACCAACACCACCACGGAAGCTCACCACCACGGAAGCTCACCACCACGGAAGCTCACCACCACTTCTTCCCCGAGAAGTCCGTCAGATCTCACCCAGCTGACTTGCCCTGGATCACACCTCGGATCAAAAGACTTATGCAACAGAGAGACAGAGCCTTTCATCTCAATGACCACATCCGCTACAGGTCCCTTCGCAACCGAGTCATCCGCGAAATACGCACTGCAAAGAAGTCCCACTACCCAACCAAATTACAACACCTGAAGCAGACCAACATCAGTCAATGGTATGGTAAGCTTAAAGAACTCTGTGGACTAAACAATAAGACACACCCCTTCCCCTTCCTTAGCCATCTCACTAATGTTGACGCAGCTGAGCAAACAAATAACCATTTCGCTACTATATGCCAGACGCTCCCACGGCTTGACACAACCACTCTCCCTGCTTACCTACCAGCCCCCCTTCCCACTGACTTAGTAGAAAAATTTGACGTAGCAAAACGCCTGGACAAACTAAAATTAAAACGCTCTACCACCCCCATTGACTTACCAATGAAACTCTTCATGGAGTTCTCCCCGGAGCTTGCTAAACCCCTATGCTCCATCATCAATGCTTCTCTCAGTCAAGCCAGATGCCCAGCTGACTGGAAGACCTCTTATGTATCACCAGTGCCCAAGTCAACCATCCCACAATCCTTAAATCAGCTACGACCTATTGCAATCACCCCAATACCAATGGACTCAGAAAGTTTCTGTGTCTGACTGGCTTATATATTGCAGAGTCAGACCTCAGCAATTTGGCAACATGAAAATTTCCACCACTCACTTATGAGTCGCTTTCTTTCGATTAAGCATATACCGCCATCTCTGAGAAACGAAAAACGTCTGTAGCTGCCGCTTCATTGATTTCACTAAAGCGTTCGACCTAGTCGACCACAATATAATCATCAACAAAGCTATTGACCTCGGGCTTCGGAGAAGTCTTATACCATGGCTTACAGACTTCCTCAGTGACTGACGCCAAGCTGTACGCTTCCGAGGGGCTGTCTCCACCACCTTTCAGTCACTCACCTGTGGCGTCCCCCAAGGCACCAAGATGGGACCACTCTGCTTCCTTATGCTCATCAATGATGCTCTAAGAGAAACCCCTGCTCGCTGGAAATATGTCGACGACTCCACCATTGGGATCAGCGTCAACAATTGCTCCCAACTATACCGCCCTTCAGGATTTATTGAACAGTCTCCAAAACTGGGCCACCAAATAACTATGTCACCATCAACCATACCAAGATCATGGTTATGCACATCAACCTCTCCTCCGACGTTGTCCCACCCCCTTCCATTACTTTAGGTCCCAACACACTCCAGGTTGTAGATTCCACTAAGCTCCTCGGCGTCACCATAGACAACAAACTAAATTGGAAACCACACGTCAGTGAAGTTGTCAAATCCTCCAGTTTCCGTCTCCACCTCCTCCGCTGACTCAAGTCCCTCGGAGTTCCTGCACCCGAGCTCCTCAGTGTTTACACAACATTCATACTTCCCAAGCTCACCTATGCCTCCCCCACCTGGTCTTCCTCCCTAAATGCCACACAACGTAAACGCCTAGAAAAAGTGCAAAAGAGGGCATGCAAGATTATTCTCTCCCCTTCCTACTCCACATATCAAGAAGCGCTCAACACACTGACCCTTCGACTCTCACTGACCATCACCACGACCTCATCTGCAAATTTGGTTAGAAGCTTCTACACCATCCTCGACACCGGCTCCTACTACCACCTGAGATCCCTAGTCCGAGAATTGCTGTTCGACACTGACAACTGCATCCAGTCCCATACGTGCACGAACTGATCGCTATAAGAACAGCCCAGTCCCAACCATTGTAAAGATTATCAATAACTTGTAATAAATCAGTGTATTCACTCCCAGTAAACACTGCTCCTTACACTGTCACTATGTTGAAATGAACTGTAGTTTGAGCTTTTCCCATCTAGTTATTATTATATGTCTTATTTGTGTCACTTACGTTACTTTGTATATTATTTGTAATTCGTAACCCATTCCCCAAATATGTAACTGTATATTTTCAGCCTTCTGGCTGCCAAGCTCTTCAATAAACCGTTAATTATTATTATTATTATTATTATTATTAATAAATATTCAAATGCTTGACAATATTGTCACAAGCTTGCACTTTTCTCCAAAGACTGCCAGAGGTTACCTGAGCTGGCATCTTCCTCAAAGGTAAGGCCAGAATTAATTGAGATCAATGTAAACAAACTGGGGTTCTGCCAGCTCCCTCCCTATAGGTTCCAGCAGCAACCCAAGGTGACGACAATGAATAATAACCACTGGCAGGGAAGTCAGATACTTAACTAAGAGTAGCCTCCAAGTGTTATTAACAGTACTTCCTTGGAGAGGATTCACTTAATATCCTTTCAGATCTTGTCTGTATACATAATGTGTATAAACAATAAATACAGAAAACGCCAAGAAGTGTTTACCTCAACAACCTGCCACTAATGATTTCCAGAACTTAACTACAATAATTTGTGGCGTTAGAAACACACCATACCACATGGTGGCAAGCGGAAAGACAAACATAAAAATCAGTGAAATAACTACAAGTTCCAGTGTATTATGAATAGTGTAGCCTACACAAGTGACACTAAGTGAATCATCAAACATTTTTTTATATTTCCAAGAAATTCAGTGGTGGAAAGATAAAGACTTGCTGATTTTAAACAGCCAAGTCCTAAGTACCCAGCAGTGAACTCCACCAGCACCCAGTGGAATCGACACCTCCTGAGACCAGCTGAGTGTTACGACATCGGAACCATCCTTCCTAGAGAAGCTGTTCCAGGTTCCAGCAAACGTTGCGATGGTGTAGTAGAAAGGTCAATCCCATGTTTATCATTGCAAGAAAGGTCAGAGTTCGATTTCAATCAACTGCCAGACACAATGTCATTGACTTCAAGAGTAGGATGTCATCGACTTTCGACATCACCATGAGATATCGAGGTCCCAGCCGTCATTGAAACTACAGATTATACCGTCCTGTCTTCCGGTAGACTACAAACATTCATTATTTTTACAGACTACACAAACACAAAAGTTCTTTCAGTAGTCTTCACTAGGTAGTCAATATAAATTAAACCATATATCTAAATGCCTAAAATTTAAACTAAATAAAGACATCTGATAACACATTTATAAAGTAAGAGAACCATCACAAAGTACCTGTACTGTAAGTCTCTTTTCTCTTGTTATTCCCATAACTCATTATAAATACTTTTGAGTAGGTAAGCGAGTGTGTGTTATGTTGACATTTAATGATACATAATCTTATTCATGGACTCATCAGAGCTGGAAGCAACTAGCAAGGAACTACCAAATAGAGTTAACTCTTACGGATTCAGTAAATAACTGTGAAAAATTAATCAAATTCTCAGTCTGAGGAATTAAGCAGTAGGCAACTTAGGTCTGGTACCACTTACCCATTACCTTTACTTGTCATCAAAGCTAAAGCTTTAACTAACACTGCAATGATAGCATGTCTTCAGATGGTTCTACTAACACACTTCCCTTACTTTTACTTTTATCCTCTTCGCCAATGATCAGCTCGTTAGTCACTTGGGCGGTAGGTCACGTCTCTGTTACACACTGTTGGCAAGTACAGGGCATGTACTGGCTCATGAATGTGACTATCTACGCCACTGTTGGTCAAGTCTGGTCTGGAATGAGCTCTCACTTGGTGCCATCACCACACTCTCTGGCAGATTGTTCCAAGTGTTCACAATTCTCACTCCAAAAACGTTTGTCCAGATAGTTTTCTGGACTTGAGCTGTGACCCACTGTTGGGCAGGTGTCCACCAGCTCCAGGTATGGACACTTGACTAATTAGTGTCCTCTGAGATGTTTATACAACACAATTAGGTCACCCCTTATCCGTCTATAGTATATGCTAGGCAGGTGCAGGCGTTCTAAGCTCTCTGGGTAACTGAGGTATTGTCGTGCAGGGACCAGTCTGATGGCCCTCACTTGGACATTTTCAATCAACTGACAATCTCTAGCTTATCTTGGGGACCAGACGGAGTGACAGTACTCCAGATGGGGAAACACCTCACTCTTGAAGAAAGCTACGAGGGATGGACTGTCTAGATATCTGAACGACCTTCTTAAAAAACCTACTAGTTTAGTTACTCGATTCACCTTCTTTTCACAATGGCCCAAGAACTTCAGTTCATTGTCAACAAACACACCCAGGTTCTTTTCACATTCGGTCTCTATTAATTAAATTTCTTTGTCCCGTTGAGACATGTGATATGCCTCTGTACTGTACTGTTAGTACGACCTAAGTGCATCCTCCTACACTTCATGACATTGAATCTTAGCAGCCATTTCTTCGACCACTTTTGAAGCTGACAGAGATCGTTCTGTAGCTCTTTCCCAGAATCACTTCGCATCATCTGCAAACACTACCATGTGGAATCCCGCTTGTCACGGGTACACATGACAATTTCGTGCCATTAATCACCACACTCTGCTTGCAATCATGAAGAAAGTCTCCGGTCCACACCAGGACACTTCCCCCAAATCCCGTATCCTTCCAATTTAATTATCAACCTTTCATAGGGTAGGCTGTCAAAAGCCTAGGCAAAATCTAGGTATATAATGTCGGCCATGCAGGCGCTGCAACACAGTCAACCAAGAGACAACGTCCACATCATAACCTCGATCCTCGCACAGCTACAGGACTTCCAAAGACAAAATCGCCCAGTCGTCTTACACTGGATTCCCAGTCAGGTAGGGATTGGGGGAAATGACATGGCAGACGAAGCAGCCAAGGCAGCCACACGTTCTAAAAGCATACACATTCAAGTTCCAGCAAGCGTGCAACAGATCAAGAACCACCTCAGAAAGACTACCAAGCTCCACATCCAAAAGAGCTTCCTTCACGCATTCAACGCTGATTCCCAATCAGCCAAATGGTATCTGGTGGCTACAAAAGGGGAACCACCTTTCGCGGACAAGAAAACACCAAGACAAACCCAAGTTAGCCTTCATCGACTACGACTAGAGTACAAGTGCACCTGGCAGACGATCGGAAATGTCGTCAGGGAATGCACCTACTGTCAGGAGCCAGCGGCCAACCCACTGGAACACTATCTCCTCGACTGCGAAGTCACACATAGTCTCCAAAACAGAATTCGAAACTTCCAAGAACACACAACACCAGTGGCCACTCTAACCCGAAAGGCCCAAACAAACCACATTCACCACCTTCTACGGGTCATCACACGATACCCACCACCCAGATAGCTTAGGAAGTATCCTCCCCCAGCAAGTGCGGACCCCAGTTCGGGGGGCGCGCCACTCCGAAACTGACCACGTCCAAGAGTGGGGGTTGGTGGTAAGCGCTCACTGACCGAGGGTCCGCTCACACTTGCAAACCTGCAGTATCCTTTCATATCTGCAGGTAGGACAACCTCCAATCCCAAATCCAGTCTGGCTGTCCCAAGAGCGCCAGCTGGAACCACCAAACGGACCGCCTACAGGCAAAGGCCCATGTACAATCTCAACAACAACAACAACACCACATTGGCAGTCCTTTACAAGGTTGTTTCGGAGTAGATGTTCCGTCATGGTATCTCTTTTGATGCTCTCTAGTACTTTACACACTATGCCGGTCAAACTTACTGGTGTATAATTACTTATTCGTGGAGTGACGATCATCCTTCTTAGATTTAGGACTCACATAAACTATTTTCCAGTCCCTGGGGACCTTTTGCTCATACAGGCTTTTACAGACCCCCCAGGTCTTTCAATCTGTGGAAATACTTCAAAATAACATTAAAGTTTAGGAATTTACAGGTGACGATGACGATTATAATGTCATGACATTCCTGCAAGCGTGCAAAGACGTAATGCGTCACAATAACGTTACTGCTGATGAGGATAAAATCGTATATACCTGAAGTAACGTCAAAACTAATAGTAAGACGCATAGAAAGATGTACGCCACGGCCTTTGACAATAAAAACCTTTAGTACCAAATGTCTAAGGGTAATTTTATATCCTTTTTCAGGTCGAGTACAAAGGCAGATGCGCTCACTTGGATCTTCAAGATGGCAGAGCATACAGTTGTCAATGCATTTGTTCATGATGCACAGGAGACACAAGCCATTGCCAGACACATTGATGAATTTTATGGGTTAAGGACCAAGGGAACACTACTATGGCCAATTTCTGTAAGAAAAATGAGTTCCAACAATTTATTATGGTGATGCAACCAGCTGAATGCAAAGCAGCCAGAAAGAAAGAATGTAAACCCATGACCAATCTTGTAAACTAATTGGAAGAAATTTCTGACGTGGTGGAAACTACTCCCTGGACTATGCCAGTAGCACCAGTAACCAGTGCCAAGGACTCACCTCAAAATAACACAGGAACAAAAACCAAAAACGTACCTTTCTGCAAAATCTGCAAATGGAAAGGGCATATCACCAATTGTGAATACATTAGTTTAATTTTTGATTAGTTATTCATGTTACATGTTCTGTGAGGCAATCTAACAGCACCATCTGTTGAGAGATGTTTTAACTACCCTTTTTCTTGCTGTTTTAAGTCCTCATTTAAAGGTTTGTTTGGTGAAAGGATTCAGGGAAGCACCTGGGCAGTCGCTTGACTCCCATCAGCCACTGACGGCACAGGTACGCTTCGTTCCCAATTCTTTGTGGTGTCCATTCCTGTTTTAATAGTGAAAAAAGTTTTGGTTGCTGGGTCCATTATAGTTGGACACTTTGAAGTTTATTTTGTATTATTTCTGGTGTGTTCCTTTACCAGGAATCTACCTGAGTTAAGGACCAAACTACAGGAGATGTCCATTCCAACCGACCTGATTAGCTACCACCTGGTTCCGTCAATTCAGTCAAGCCACACTACTCTTCTGCATCAACTCCCGACTTCAGTGAACCAACTTTATTCTTCATCCTTGGTCTACCTGGAACCCTGTTATTTACAATGCACCGTAGTTCACCCCTACGGCAGTGATGAGGTTCTAAGCTCTAGTGGGGAACCCAGATCAGAGAGGTTTTGTCCAACTATAGTTTTCTTCAATAGTGGTGGAATGTTGGACCTTAACGGTTGGAAGTGGATCAGTGCTAATTTCTTGTACCGATTATTCTTAACTGCTAGTGACATATTTTTGTGTTATTTTATTCCTACATTAACAGTTGTGCCATTATTTCCTACATTCACCTTTATCACAATCTTCAACACTGCCTGTAACATACATTGTAATTCCACATATTGACTATTAAACTCTTCTATTTTGTTAATAACACAGTACCTGCACATACTAAATATATTGGAGGCAAACTTTAATCTTTGATAATAATTATAGCTTTGTATACATACTGTAGTACATATAGAAAATAAAACACTGACTGATGACCTGTGATAATGGCATTTCCTTTCAAGAGAAATTATGTTTTAATCTTTATTTGAAAACACGAATACCGGGTAATTCATTGTACTGCACCTTGACATGAATACTTACGAATACTGTGAGAAGGGGACGCCTACTATGAGGACAGGGTTGGACTTGATGTTAAGTCTCCACATGCCATGGTGGTAGCCCCGGCCATCAAGGTCCCATATACGTAAGCACTGCAAGTATCGCTAGAATTAGATGACAGTAGAAATGTTTTCAAAACTTCAGTGAACAAAAGGAGTGTAACTTGCCCTAACCTGTGGTGGTGTAGACGTGAATATCATATCCTGCACTTCATCTGAGGATAGTACAGTATATATGTATGTGAAGTTCCATAAAAAATATATGTATAAATATAATACTCTATACTTTACTTTATCCTCTACACCACTGATCGACTTGTCAGCCTCTTGGATGGTTGGTCACATCTCTGTTATGGATTGTTCACAAGTACTGGGCATGTACAGGTTCCAGAATGAATCTGTGCCTGCACCAGTGATGTGATGGTCAAGTCTGATCCCGAATGAGCTCATACTCGGCGCCGTCACTTTAGACAAGGAAAGTTTTACAGATACTGTACCTATAACACAATCAGTCTGTTTTTCAATGTAAGCTTATTAAACTATGAAAAATTGAGAACCGTAATAGACAACGTAACAGCGTTCAACTCTAGTTACCTCCTTGTCATGGAGGATTTCAACTATGGTGGCATCGACTGGAGAAATGGAATTACACCAAGTGACTTCAATAGCCCCGCTACTCTTTTTGTAGAAACTCTTGAGAAACAATATTCTATTCCAGCATGTTAACGATCTGACTCAATATAGAGGGGAACAAACACCCAAACTGAGGGACGTCATCATAGCCAACGAGGAGGGTATGGTGGCTAAGCTGGAAAATCTAGTCCCCGTTGGCACCAGTCATCATGTGACATTGTCCTTCAGATTTAACTGTTACCTGATTAATGATAAGAACAGGCTAAGGTTCAAATATTACAGTGGTGATTGCTACAGGATGAGGGAGGAGATAAGGGGCATTCACTGGTCTGACTCACTGGTAAACAAGAATGCAGATACAACCCTGTACATAACAATCAGTAAAGTTAACTATTTGATCGATAAATATATTCGCAAGACCAAAACCACTGGCTCCAGGAAAACAAGGAAATCTTTACATGTGAATCATGCGGCAGATGACAAAGTTAAGAAGAAATCTCAGAAATTCAACAGATGGGTCAAGGCATTAAATAATTTCTTTTCTTCGGTGTTCACAAGAGAAAATGCGAACAATCTCGCTGCGTTTGAGGAAAGATGGCTAACACACATTGTGTTCTCAAAAGAGAGCATTATGAATAAAGTGTCAAAGCTACTGTATAAGTTCATAAGAGTCAAGGCCCGGAGAGCATGCATCCCAGAACGCTAAGAGAGTTGAGCAACGAGCTTGCTGTACCCCTTTAAATCTTGTTATGCAGACACATGGATGATGAAAAGATCCACAATAACTGGAGAATAGCATATGTGAGTCCTTTATTCAAACAGGGGGATCACCACTCCAAAAATAATTAAAGGTACTAGAGCATTTTAGCATTATAATAGATGCCATGCTGGAACATCTGCTACGAAACAACCTAGTAAAGGACTGCCAACATAGTTTTATGCAGTGATGCTCCTGCTAGACGCAATTACTTAAGGTACTGGATGTTTGGACCAAGATCCTGAAGCATGATGGTAATATCAACAACATATAGTATACAGTATCTGGACTTTGCTAAGGCTTGCAACAGCGTACCGCAAGGAAGACTATAAATTAAACTGGAAAGGTACGGAATAATGGGAGTGTCCTAGCGTAGATCGAAGAATTTCTTCGTGACTGCAAGTAATATGCGAAGTGATTAACGCTGTGAAATAGTCATACATCCCCGAGACAAGTGGAGTATGAGAGAGTACTGTAGTGTACTAGGCTTGTTGTTGTTTGTTTGTTTCATACACGACATCCCAGAAGCTATACACTCCTCCATGCAAATGTTTGTGGACGATACCAAGTTATTCAAGGAAATTAAGAGCCAGATGGACTGTGAAGAGCTACAAAAAGATATCTGTCAGCTTCAAGAGTGGTCGAAGATATGACTGCTAAGATTGAATGTCACGAAGTGTAAGAGGGTGTATCAAGCAACTAAGCTCGTGGGTCTTATAAAAAGGAGCGTTCAGATATCTTGACGGTCCTTCCCTCATAACGCTCTTCAAAAGTGAGGTGCTTCCCCGTCTGGAGTGCTGTCACTCCATCTGGTTCCCGAGATACGCTAGAGATTGAAAACGTCCAAAGGAGGGCCACCAGACTGCCATAGTGCAATGAGATTAGAACACCTGCAACTGCCTAGCTTACACTATAGGTAGGCAAGTGGTGACTTAATAGAAGTCTATAAACATCTCGGAGGACATTACTCAGTCCAGTGTTCATACCTACAGGTAGAGCTGGCAGATGCCCGCCCCACTATGGTAACAAATTATATTTTTTATTTATTTTTTTTTTTTTAGGGGGAAAAGCCCAGCCGGGCACAGGTCATCGACCCACAATGGGGCCTAGGGGGGGCGAAAAAAAAAAATAAAAAAAAATAAAAAATAAAAGATTATATAAATCTAGATCACGAAGCTGCCGGAAAACCATTTTTTTGAAGTGAGACAGATTGTATGAGTATGGAAACATAGAAGAAGGCAGAGCATTCCACAGATTGGCTGTGTGAGGAAAGAAGGATGTACTACAATGGGTTATTCCAGTGTGACCGACATCCACAGAGAAACGGTGGGCACCTCGGGCAAGACGAATTATGCGAGCCCACGGCCTTGCCGGCGATACACAGGATACCAAATCCACCAAACATTGTCCGTTAAAGTACCTTTAAAAGAGAGAGTGTGAAGCAACATTGCGGTGAAGAGAAAAGGAAGAGAGATGATCAACTAAAGGAGGAGATTCAATAAGACGAAATGCCTTTGATTCCAGCCTGTCGAACAGTTGGACAGAAGAGCCACCCCAGATATGAGAGCAGTACTCCAAGTTAGGACGAATAAATCCTGATATACTTGAAGCAACTGCTCAGGAGTGAAGTAGCTACGGCATCTGTACAGCATTCCCAGCTTTCGGGAGGCGGCTTTAGCTTGTGGATGTGTGGCTTCCACGACATATTAGAGGAAATGGCGAGGCCTAGCATATCTATTTTAGAATTTGGCAGAATGATTGCTCCCTGAAAAGTGATTGGTAGGAGATCAAGTAATTTGGAAAGTGTAATTGGTAAATACTGAGTTTTATTACAATTGAATTTAATCGAGTTTCTGCCTCCCCATTTGGAGATGCTGTACAGATGCGCATTGATAGATGAGATGATATCAGCTCTAGAAACAGATCTAGTCTGAGAATTAGGAGGAAGGGAAAAATGTGAAGAAGAGTAAAGAGTAGAATCATCAGCGTAAGAATGGATAGAATTAGTCGTAGTGTGAAGTGAATCATTGATAAAAAAAAGGAAGACAGTAGGTGATAGAGCAGAACCCTAAGGGACACCACTATTGGTAGAGAAAGAGCGAGAGATAGATCCCTCGACAACAACTGCCATAGATCGGTTTTCAAGGCAGCTAGAAATTAGATAACAAAGTGGGGAAGAGAAACCATAAGAGGGAAGTTTGGAAAGCAAAGACTTGTGCCATACCCTGTCAAATGCTTTGGAGATATCGAGGGCCACGACGGAATGTTTCCCCATAATCCCTAAGAGAGGATGACCAAAGATGGGTGCAGTAGGAGAGCAGATCACCAGTAGATCTCGCCTGGCAAAAGCCATACTGGTGATCAGACAAAAGGTAATGGCGTTCAAGGTGACGGGGAAAATGGGAATTCAAGATAGTTCGAAAATCTTAAAGAGGGATGAAGTTAGGTGCAATGGGGGGATAGTTAGAGGGATTTGAATGGTCACCCTTCTTCGGGATGGGCTGAACCGGGGCAAGCTTCCAAGAAGAAGGAAAAGTTTGGATTTTGAGGCAAAGGTGAAAGAAGCGAGCAAGCACAGGGGCTATAATTTCAGCACACCCCCCAGAACACGAAGGGGTATTCTGTCCGGTCCATGCGCCTTACTCACATCCAACCTGGATAACACACCAGCAACCCTACGAGTGGAGATTATAGGAAAGTGCATAGGTTCAATAGGAGGAGCATGGGTAGGAGGGATAGAGTTGAAATTGTCTAAGGTGGAGTTAGAGGAGAATAAGGTGCCAAAGAGATTGGCTTTATCAGGGGGAGAGTTGGCTATAGAGTTATCAGGTCTGAAGAGAGGAGGAAAAGAGGGAGTGCAGAAGATATTACAGTATTATGCGGGGATTATAATGAAATTGGCACCACTGATATCCAGGACCAGCTGTCACTATCATAAGTTGTGAACTTTCCCACACGCAGTCAAAATACCCTTGACCTTATCTTAACCGACTTAGCGGACCAGTACCAACCACCTCAACCACTGCTTCCTATCGGGTGTAGCACACACCTATCAGTGCTCTGGTCCCCAGCTGCCACTCCCACTCAAGTACAGAGACCCTACATCAGGACCTACAGGCCGATTACTGACTCTGCAGTGCGTCTCTTTGGGCAGTGGATAGTTCACCATCCCTGGACTGAAGTACTTAGTGTGGATGACGTGGACACCAAATGGATAAATTATACCAACACCACCACGGAAGCTCACCACCAGTTCTTCCCCGAGAAATCCTTCAGAGCTCACCCAGCTGACTTGCCCTGGATCACACCTCTTATCAAAAGACTTATGCAACAGAGAGACAGAGCCTTTTATCTCAATGACCACAACTGCTACAGGTCCCTGCGCAACCGAGTCATCCGCGAAACACACACTGCAAAGAAGTCTCACTACCTAACCAAATTGCAATGCCTGAAGCAGACCAACATCAGTCAGTGGTATGGTAAGCTTAAAGAACTCTGTGGACTAAACAATAAGACACACCCCCTCCGCTTCCTTAGCCATCTCACTAATGTTGACGCAGCTGAGCAATCAAATAACCATTTCGCTACTATATGCCAGACGCTCCCCCGGCTTGACACAACCAATCTCCCTGCTTACCTACCAGCCCCCTTTCCCGCTGACTTAGTAGAAGAATTTGAAGTAGCAAAACGTCTGGGCAAACTGAAATTAAAACGCTCTACCACCCCCATTGACTTACCAATGAAACTCTTCAAGGAGTTCTCCATCATCAATGTTTCCCTCAGTCAAGCCAGATGCCCAGTTGGCTGGAAGACTTCATCTGTGTCACCAGTGCCCAAGTCAACCAGCCAACAATCCTTAATTCAGCTAAGACCCATTGCAATCACCCCAATACCCAACTTAATCTGTGAAAGCTTTGTGTTTGACTGGGCTTATGCTGATATTACAGGCGCCGTAGATTCTCAGCAATTTGGTAATATGAAAACTTCCTCCACCACTCACTGTCTTGTCAGCTTTCTCGACTATATATACCGCCCTCTGGTAAAATGAAAAACGTCTGTAGCTGTCGCCTTCATTGACTTCACCAAGGCATTTGACCTAGTCGACCACAATTTAATCATCAACAAAGCTATCGACCTCGGGTTTCGAAGAAGTCTTATACCATGGCTTACAGACTTACTCAGTAACCGACGCCAAGCTGTACTCTTCCGAGGGGCTGTCTCCACCTTTCAGCCCTAAGATAAACCCCTGCTCATTGGAAATATGTCGACAACTCCACCATTAGGATCAGTGTCAAGAACTCTGCTCCGACTATACCGCTCTTCAGGATTTATTGGACAGTCTCCAAAACTGGGCCACCAACAACCATGTCACCATCAACCATACCAAGACCATGGTTATGCACATCAACCTCTCCTCCGACATTGCCCCACCCCCTTCCATTACTTTAGGTCCGAACACACTCCAGGTTGTAGATTCCACGAAGCTCCTCGGCGTTACCAAAGACAACAAACTAAATTGGAAACCACACGTCAGTGAAGATGTCAAATCCTCCAGTTTCCGTCTCCACCTCCTCCGCAGACTCAAGTCCCTCAGAGTTCCTGCGCCCGAGTACTTCCCAAACTCACCTATGCCTCCCCTACCTGGTCTTCCTCCCTTAATGCCACACAATGTAAACGCCTAGAAAAAGTGCAAAAGAGGGCATGCAAGATTATTCTCTCCCCTTCCTACTCCGCATATCAAGAAGCGCTCAACATACTGACCCTCTCGGCTCTTTCTGACCATCACCACGACCTCATCTGCAAATTTGGTGAGAAGCTACTGCACCATCCTCGACACCGGCTCCTACTACCACCCGAGATCCCTCGTCCAAAAATTGCTGTTCGACACCACAACCGCATCCAGCCCATACGAGCACGAACTGATCGCTATAAAAACGGCCCCAGTCCCAACCATTGTAAGAATTATCACTAACTTGTAATCAACCAGTGTATTCGCTCCTAGTCAATCTTACTTTTCGCACTGTCACTATGTTGAAATGCCCTGTAGTTTGAGCTTCTCCGCACCTAATTATTATATATTATATTTGTATCACTTATGTTACTTGTATATCATTTGTAAATCAAGAGACCCATTCTCCAATTGTGTAATTGTATATTTTCAGCCTTCAGGCTACCATGCTCTTTCAATAAATGTTAATTATTATTATTATTATTATTATTATTATTATTATTATTATTATTATTATTATTATTATTATTATTATTATTATGTTTTTGGTTAAGGACCAGAAGGATTTACTAGAAGAAGAGTTAGTCAGGACGGTGGTCTTTCTTTTTTTAAAATTCCGACTGGCCCTACGAATAGCCTTACAAAGATTCCTAGAAGTAATGAAAGAGGAATTGGTAATAGGGGAAGGAGATAGTTTCATAACTTGATACGCCCTATCTCTCACCCTGCATGCAAGAGAACAGGAGTGATCAAACCATGATTGTAAAGTGAAAGTTTTGGCAGATGATGGGATAAATGCACTCATACCACCCTGTATAACCCCAGCAATGCTGTCAGCACATATCAAGGAGTCCCGAGTGGAAAAGCAACATTTATCCCAAGGAAAGTTGGTGAAGAATTCCCGCAAGCATTGCTAGTTTGCCCTCCGATATTGCCATAGTCTGCGTGTAGACGGGGGTGGGGGAGGTGGTCGTGCCCAGTTTGATTTAATAGAAACAAAATTGTGATCAGAAGACCCTAAGGGGCCAGGAATTGAGTATGAATAGTGTGAGGGGTTAGAGGTAAAACAAAGATCATGAATGTTAGAAAATTGATTGTGTCGATCAGGAACATGTGTTGAGTGTTTAATTATTTGTTCCAGATCATTAAGTCAGGAAAAAGAGAGTGCCTCAGCTCCACCTGGGTCATCTCTCGCAGAGCCAAGCCACTCTCTGTGATGTACATTGAAATCCTAAAGGTAGTGGATCACGGTGTTGGGGTGTGTGGATAGCAACGACTCATGGCAAGAAGTGAGATACACAAAGAGTTCTAAATAGTTGGTAGAGTTGAGAGAACAGTATAGGAAACAAAGAAAAATAGTCACAGTTGGTAGAGATATTTTGAGCCAGATGACATCATAAAGAGAAGATTCAAGATCAGTGAGTCGAGCTATAGGTGTACGTGTGTTGCAGTAGGCGCATACACCTCCCTTAGAAAGGAAAGAGGTACAGGGTATAAACTTATAAAGGTTGTAGTTGGAGATTTGAAAAGGTTTGGGTGAAGCTGCTTTGGTCAGTTGAAGTTCAGATAGTAGGAAGTGGTCAAGAGGTCAATAGATGGTGCTCCACAGGAGGAAAATTGGATTTCAGGCCACGAATTTTGGAAAAATGCAGTGTGAAAAAAGCTGATCCTCCAGCAACCGCGGTGCCGTCGTTTGAGGCCCCAGTAGTTTGATGATGATCAGGTCGGCCCTGGGGTCCACAACCTTCCCGACCAGTGGGACCCATCCAAGAAGGCCCCACTTCAATATTTTTGTCAACTGACACCATAGGAGAATAAAGAATAGAAGGAATAGAACAGATCAAGAGTGAGTACAGTTATATTTGTTGTGTTGTCAACAGTAAGAGAAACAATTGAGACCCTGCAATTGTGTGTAAATGAGGCAGAAAGACAGATTAGCAACTTGGGACTTGGTCACAATTTTTGTGATGCCATATGGCAGCAGGGTCTACCATTAGACAATACATTATGCTTCCAATATCTTCCCAGGCGGTAGTACCTCCCTGTTTGGTAGCTGCCTGCTTCCTACTTTAAGGTTGAAGAAGCCACAAGTTCATAAAATTGTCAAGACAAACTTTTTGTGAGTGAGAGCTGTGAACTCTTGGAGCAATCTTCCAAAAAGTGTTATGAAGGCACTGAGTGTGAGCTCATTTAAGACCGGACTTGACCACCACTGGAACAATGTACAGATACATTCTGGAACCAGTATATGCCCAGTACTTGCCAACAGTGTATACCGGTGACGTAACCAACCGCCCAAGTTGCTAACAGGCTGATCAGTGACGAAGAGAATAAAGTAAAGTACGTAAAGTAACACTGACTCCTGTTGTCTCGGTAGGGTTGTCAGAATCCTTCGTCTGTTGCGTCATATTGTCTGACACAAAATTTTAAAGATCCTTTTTGGAGCGCGTGTACATATCAATACTGTTGATATGAAATTTTATGCAAATCTAATATGAAAAGAACCACCAAATCAACATCAGAACATGAACTATCAGTTTGAGGGACCTTGGCGACTTGCAGCCATGTAGTGTAGTCTTTGTGGTGGTTCATTTGGATGAAGAGAAGGTATGTGTGGCCGGTGGTGTCTGGCACGAAGGTTTCCTCACAAGGGTTCTGTGAGTGGTCCAGCATTGTCCCCCGACGTAGCAGCTCTGTTATCAACTCTTCATATGGCTCCTTTTTCAAACTGAAATATATTATATGAATATAGAATCTTGTAAAAACTTACATTGAAATTAATAATGACAATACAATGTATTAATATCAACATGTATCATATGCAAAGGTCCTTCAGTATATATCAAAGAAAAACAACATGTGTACATAACTAATTATGCAAAGTAATAATATGGCAATAAACTACACAAAATTGTGAACTTCCTTTGTGACATATTATCTTATGATATTTCAACAGTTCCCAACTCAGATTTATATTTATCAAAAGATCAAAAACAAAAAACAGAGCAAGTTATGCCAGTAACCAGTGAGAATCAGATGGCCACTACTATCTCAGCAGTCACAGCTCACCGGAGCAGCTGATGCACTGTTATAGGCAAGGTCACGCATTAGAGCACTGTATGTGTGGTGAACTGTTTCAGTTCAGAATGTAGTGAGTCGAGTGGCTATGTTGTTTTTTGCAAAAAAGACCCAAGGGGTTATAAATTTTATGGTGAAGCTGTTCTGAGTGTACAACCCAAGCTTGACAATAATGGAAGTTACCGTACACAGTGTTCACAGAGAAAGATTTTGAGGAAGGAAAAGTTGTATAATATGGACACGAAGTAGTATCTTAAGCTGTGTATTCTTATATTACTCTATTAATTATGTATAGTAAAGTATTACAGAACATGTATTAATCCTATGTAATATTTCCATTTATTATGCACCATGTTATGTATGTGAATTATCATATTTACATATTATGTATTCAGTTTGTGAATGCTGGCATCTGTACATGCCAACGCGGAGTGATACAGAGAGTTGAGATCGCTAGTCCTTATGGTGTGGAAGCCCACTTTTTCAGATAACAAGTATTTTGCTTCCTCGTTATATAGAACATTTTGGGGGTATCAAAGACAAACATAGATGGCGCAGTGAGATTTCTCAGTGAGATTCAGAGTGAATTCAGCCTTCCCGCCGGACTGTGTTAATGGCGTCTCGTCTTCAGCTTCGCCAAGGACTTACAGCCGGACTACATGCCTCAGGACTTACAGTGTTGTGAAGTGCTATGCTGTGTACAGTGCTGTGCTGTGAAGTGAAGTGTTCGGTGAAGTACTGTGTTGTGTATTTTAATCAGAATTGTCTGTGCAAACTGCAATCAGATGACTGAGGGAGCTGCCCAGCAGTACATCCCTTCCTGCCTATAGTCATTGGGTAACTGAGCAGCGCGCATTAAGACAACTTCGGTTCAGTTGCGACTTGCGCCCAGCTGCCTCTACGTCTGGCAGCGCGCCAAGCTTCCCGGCAACGAGCCATCCACATACACACGCACTCACAGGCCCACTTTATATTAAATTCTTGCGTATTACTTTAGACTTCTGTAATTCTGTGCATAGATTACGAGGGGTTGATCCGGTCTCTTGCACAGATAGAGTACAGAAGCTGTCAGCATGTCTCACAGGAATCAAAAAGATACCCTGGACGACGGGGTTATGAGTTTAAGCTTGGGAGATCTCTCCCCACCCACACTCAGGCCCCACGCTCCCCACAGTGACAACTCCTAATCACCCACAGAATCTCCTCGTTCGTCGCGAGCAAGCTCTCCTGCGGTGCTTGCATCCAAAGATCTCCTTCAACTGATTAAGTGGATGGAAACTTCTCGACGCCAGGACTATGTTGCAAGGAGAGAAGAGGAAGAAATTCGGTACAGAGAGTCTGAAAGACGAAGCCACGAAGATGAACAAAGACGCAGAGAACTAGAAGATATACGTAGAAGTGAGGATGACCTGAGAAGAAGAGAGGATCAAGCCAGATTTGAAGCCTTGATTTCCCTGTTAGCCTCCCCACAACGATCTACTCTGCAAGATTCTTCTGCTACTACTAATGCTGATACGACTAGAGGTACTGGTACCTCATTTCCCAGAGTCGGTTCGACAATGCCTCAAAAGGCTGCAGCACAAACGCCTCCCTCTCTGAAGTCTGACGCTTCTTATCAGATATTTCGGGAATGGCGTCGACGTTGGCAAGACTATGCAACAATGGTTGACCTGTCAAGTTTACCACAGCCTAAACAGATGATACAGCTTCGTATGTGCTTGTAACTTAGAGACACAACGTACTCTCGAGCACACACTTCAAGTGCCTCCTACGACAACTCTGACTGTAGAGGCCGTGCTTGACAAGTTACAGGAACATGTTAAGGGACAGCGCAACGAAGCACTTAGAAGAAGAGAACTCCTCCAATGTAAGCAGCTTGATGGAGAATCTTTTGATGCATTTTTTGTAAGACTGAAAAGATGTTCAGAGGAAGTTGATGTTTGTCCTGGAAATTCTCAAGTTTGTGAAGAGACACAACTCAAGACAATCATTTTAACGGGTATTCGAGATGAAGAGCTAGTTCAGCGTCTCATTTCACTTGACCCCACTTCCTCCCTTCAAGATGTTGTTACAAAATGTCGAGCGTACGAGGCCGCCAGGTGTGCGACTTTAGCTTTACGCTCACAACCTGACCAGGTGAGGGCAGTGTCTTCCTACAGAAAGGGTAAGAAGCAGCAAGGTAACCCCACCCCTCACCCTCCAGCTGCACCTTCAGCAGCAGCTTTGTGTAACAGCTGTGCTAGACAGCATAATGCCTCCCAGTGCCCAGCTGCTCAAAGCGTGTGCAGAAGTTGCGACCGCCAGGGTCACTGGGCTTACACAGTCAAGTGCCCTGCTAGCAAAGTTCAGTGCAGACTTTGTGGTCGTGTGGGCCATTATGACAAATGTTGTTGTAAGAAGACACAGAGAGGACACCACCAAGGATCCAAGAAGTCATCCTCAGGTAGTGCTGGCACGCCCCCTCCTTCTGGCAAGCATCAAGACGCTGTGCCCAGTCGTTCCTGCCGTCGTGTACATTGTTCCACAGACACGACGCCCCAGCACATCAGTGTCGTCATTTCTTACGGTAACTTGTCATCCAGTCTTCAGATGTTACCTGACACCGGTGCTGACGTCTCAGTAATTGGTCCACAACACTTAGCAAGTTTGGGAATACCCCGGAGCAACCTACAGCCCCCTCCTCAGACAACGAAACTGACAGCTGATGGTTCCAAGATGGCTCCAGCTTTGGGATCTTTCTGGGCTACTCTTACCTTTGGTAAGCAGTCTTGCTCAGCCCGGATTGATGTTCATGATGGGATCCCGACTCTGCTTTTATCATATGGCCATTGTCAAGAGTTGGCCATTATTTCCAAGGAATTCCCCAAACCTATTTTAAAGGTCACCCATGTCAACAGGTTGAAGGAACTCCCTATCTCTACTAACAAGTCCCCTTCTGATGCAAGAGCTTACCTTCTCAAGAAATCTTTAGGATCCACACCACTCAAGCCGATGGTGGGTCCACCTATGAAGATTCATCTTAAGGATGGTGCCAGACCTTTTGCCATCCACACCCCTCGTTTGATTCCTCACGCCTACAAGGAGCTAGTTAGACAAGAGCTTGACTCCATGGTTGCTCAGGGAATCATCAAGCCGGCCGGAGACGAACCTTCACCTTGGTGCCACCCTCTCGTCCCCGTCGCCAAACCTCGTGGTGGAGTACAGATCACCACCGATCTATCAAAACTTAACCAGCAAGTTTCCCGTCCAGCCCACCCTTCACCCACACCCTTCGCAGCTGTTCGAAGTGTGGACCCGAAGGCGAAGTTTTTTACAACGATGGACGCCTTATGTGGTTATTGGCAGATCGAGTTGGCCGAAGAAGACCAGCATTTGACTACATTCATCACACCATATGGAAGATATCAGTATTGCAGAGGCCCCATGGGATTTGCCGCTACGGGCGATGCATTCTGTCAACGTGGTGACGCGGCCCTTCAAGGAGTCACGAATTGTGTCAAGGTGGTTGATGATATTTTACTCCATGACGAAGACTACTGTGCCCACCTCTCCCGAATATATGAAGTTCTCACCAGATGTCGAAAGTAAGGGATTACCCTCAACGCTGACAAGTTTGTAGTCGCCGCACCATCAGTGATCTTCTGTGGGTACACTCTCTCAGCAGACCCGGAGAAATTAAGTGGAATCAGGGATTTTCCAACCCCTGCCAACCTGACAGACCTCCGTTCTTTTTTGGGTCTGGTCAATCAGCTGGCTGAATTCTCACCTGACATCTCCGCCGCAGCTCAGCCGTTACGCCCCCTGCTGAGCCCCAGGAGGACATTCCTGTGGACCCCAGATCATCAAGAGGCCTTCCAGCAAGTCAAGCAGGCCCTCTTAAGTCCACCTGTCCTCGCCTGTTACGACCCAGCCCTACCCACCGTCCTCCAGACTGACGCCTCCAGACTCTACGGCGTTGGTTACGCCCTTCTGCAGAACCATGGCGGTGGACAACTCCGCTTAATTCAGTGTGGATCCCGGTTCCTGACGGACGCCGAGACCCGATATGCCACGATTGAGCTGGAGATGTTGGCTGTTGTCTGGGCGATGGCGAAGTGCCGCTTCTACCTGATAGGACTTCAGCACTTCACCCTCTTCACGGATCATCGCCCTCTTATACCTATTATCAATCACTACTCTTTGGATGCAGTAGAGAATCCTCGCCTTCAACGTTTGAAAGAGAAGCTCTCGCCTTATCTCTTCACGGCTGTGTGGCGTGCGGGTAAGCTGTTGTGCATCCCGGATGTCCTGTCCCGCGCCCCTGTCAGTCGCCCCACCCCAGAGGACGAGATGTTGTGTTCTACAGCTGCCGCATCCCTCAAGTCAGTAGTCTCATTGAAGGCTGTCTTCACATCAGAAGAGTCTACAGCACCGGATGCAGACAAGACCCTTGAAGATCTCTGCACCGCAGCCCAGGCCGACCCTTCCTATATCCGGCTCGTCGACTGTGTGTCTCAGGGATTTCCATCTAACCGATACGACCTTCATGAATCGCTACTCCCGTACTGGAAAATACGCGAGGACCTCTATTGTGATGGAGACCTCGTCTTGTATGGTCCACGAGTAGTTATTCCTGCTGCCCTACGCCGCCGTACCTTGGCCCGCCTTCACGACAGCCATCGAGGAGTGGAGGCCACCAAGCGACGGGCGAAGCAGACTGTATTTTGGCCCGGAATCGACGCGGACATTGCAAGTACCGTCCGTGCCTGTGAGCCGTGCCAGATTTTGCAACCCAGCCAGCAACAGGAACCTTTAATGTGCGACGATAACCCTTCAAGACCCTTCGAGTCTGTGTCGGCCGACTTCTTTGCAGTGGCAGGGAAGTCCTTCCTCGTCATTGCCGACCGATTGTCTGGATGGCCTGTTGTCGTCCCCTGTAGTAGTGATACAACGGCTACTGCTACCATCCGGAACTTCAGGCATTACTTCAGAGAAGTTGGTGTTCCCCTCCGCCTCAGGACTGATGGAGGACCCCAGTTCACCAGCCACGAGTTCCGGGACTTCATGGACCGTTGAGGAGTCCGTCATGTCGTGACCTCGCCCCACTACCCCCAGGCGAATGGACACGCTGAAGCCGCAGTCAAGACTGTGAAACACCTGATCCTTAAGGTGTCACCCTCAGGAAATATCGACTGCGAGGACTTCGATCGAGGTTTGTCGGAGTTACGCAACACCCCGAACTTCACCGGACGCTCCCCAGCCCAGGTTCTATACGGACATCATCTCAGGTCTTGTGTTCCTGCCCACCCGAAGTCTTTTTCTCAAGAATGGCAGGCCAAGACTGAGGAATGTGACCGCCGTGCAGCAGAACGAGCCGCAGATGTCGCTGCTCGGTATGACTGTCATGCCCGCCCCCTTCCCAGGTTGAGTATCGGCCAGCAGGTCAGGATTCAAGATCCGGTATCTCACCGCTGGGACAAGGTTGGGGTTGTCATAGGTATTGGCCGGTCCAGGGACTACCAAGTGCGTCTTCCTAGTGGTAGAGTATGGTGGAGGAACCGTCGTTTCCTCCGACCTGTGGAGCTGCCTAGTGTTGACCCTTCCCCAGTAGAGTCCCCTAATGCTGATGTCTTTACAGTAAATCCATCCCCACCTTGTGTTTCTGCCCCAGTACTCCGCAGGTCCGAGCGACTCAGAAACAAAAGGTCCGCTCAAGATGAAACTATGAGCGTATAGGGGGGAGGGAGGTGTATAATATGGACACGAAGTAGCACTTTAAGCTGTGTATTCTTATATTACTCTATTAATTATGTATAGTAAAGTATTACAGAACATGTATTAATCCTATGTAATATTTCCATTTATTATGCACCATGTTATGTATGTACATGCCAGCGCGGATTGATACAGAGAGTTGAGATCGCTAGTCCTTATGGTGTGGAAGCCCACTGTCTATTTGTTTCCTCTGTATTTATCTCCCGTACGAGAATAAGAACCTATTTTCAAGATAACAAGTGTTTGCGTATACCCTCCGTAGTGTAGAACATTTTGGGGGCATCAAAGACAAACATAGAAAAGTATTTATCAATAGTTCTTATTTCATGTTATAATGCCATTATAATGCCATTTAGGAGGGAGGTAACTGGAGAATACTGGTACTGTATTTGTGCTGCCCAGTCTCTAACACTCACTTTTGTGACAACCAGAGTGACAATTGCTGTTACTTGCACTGGAAAAATATTCACAGCTTAGAACCCCCCCCCCCTCAGCTTAACTGTTTCTTTACAAACCTGTCTAAGTCTCTCAGCTCAACGTAAGGAAGAGTGTTGAAGGAATGCTTTTTAAAATATGTGTCTTGGAAGTAGGAGTTCATGTTGAGTCCTGACGAGCCAAAGTGGTAGGTGCGAGACACATCAGGCACAATACACTCTCTGCCTCGCCGTACCTCACCTAAACGCATCCACATGTCCCAGTCCCACATCTGAAGTAAAATGATAATAGGAGATAATGTAT
>NW_024738022.1:0-7500 GCF_018991925.1 Homarus americanus | reverse complement strand
TAGTTAGACTTGTTGTCAATGGTGGCTCTAAGACTTCCAAACTCAAGTCAACCAATTCTGACAATTTGGTGGCATTGACGTTTATTGGGGGAACTTTTCTTGAATGAAACGAACAGTCTCCCAACTGGTCGTCATCTATTAGCGTTCCTCTAATCTTTAGAATGACTTCTACAGCCTCGGTTCGGAGATTGGTACATTGACTGCAAAGCATTGCTTGCAAAACTGCTTCTGATCGAGCATACCAAGCGGACCTTCTTGCCACAGGTAACACGATGTCCCTCACTACCTTCCTCTGTGTTCTTACTAGCTGCAATTGAAACAAAAGGTGATTGGGCCCATCCACCCACATAGGATTAAGTTTCACACTAAACCACTGGGGAAGATAAACTCCAATAATAAATTCAACAATTAACCTCAAATTCTTCAGCACTTTGCCCTTCAATTCGTGTTTGGAAATCCAAATCCTGCAGAAACGAAGAGCTGTAGTTAACCAACGGCTGTGACTGACAGGTCCAATCTCCAAGAGAGCCAATGACTGAGGCACTTCTCCTGATCTTATTGCTTGGGCAATACGATAAGCATAGGATTGATCTGTGCTGAGATCTTTGATGACTCCTTCAGACAACGCCGGAAGGGGAGGGCCAACTTCGACCTTTGGAAAGGTTGTATTTATTTCTAGTTGTGTTGCTTCATCCAGCATGATGCCAAGGGGACCTGACCACTTGTTGTTGCTCTTTGTAGGACCATCAAGTTCCTGGATGAGATGACGAAGAGGTAGCTCGCCTGTATGTAAATCACATACAATCCAAACAAGTCTTCTTCCTAGTTTTTTCTCTAAATGCGTCATTACACCCCCCTGCCATCCGGTGTTCACTGCAGTTGAATCTCCACCAACAGCCTGCAGTGAACTGCCAAGTCCTCTCTCCTGAACCCAACATAAAATATGATCAGCAATGACCTCTGCATGTTTCTTCCCTTCTACTTCAGTTTCGGGAGCAAAGTGAAACAAAAACCGACCACCAGGCTCAGAACAGACAGAGTAGTGTTCTTCTTTGATGAGACCTGGAAACTTTCTGTTCACTCCCTCTACTTCTAGCAAAACTTTTGTGTCATCTATTCTTCCATCAAACAAAAGACAGGAGAGCCCTCCCTCGCTTAAATCTTTTTCATGCTGATCAGATATTTCCTTCATTATTTTTTCTTGTGCTCTTCTAATTTTATTATGATCTATCACCAAAGATACATCCTCTCGGCTGATGAGGCCTGCATCTATCCAAGCGGCAGTTGCAATTTCTGCAGCCTCACGAAGTCCAGCATGGTGGCGAATACTAGCTAAAGCAATGTTTGAAATATTTCTTGTGTTGTATTTCATTTTCTTTGGTAAAGGTTCAGATGGCTCTTTGGAACTATCATCTGATGTTGCTTCCTGTTCATCAGAAGAACTATCAAAGAAGTGATAAACATCTTGACACAGCTCTTCCTCTCTTTGGATGGCTTCTTCACTCTTCATTTTCTTCTTTTGTTCCCTCTCTCGGATTTGTTCTCTCTTCTTGGCATTAGCAATCTGCTTCTTTGTTTCTGAATAATCTATTGAACCCATTTGCATACTTCCTTGGCCTTCTGCCTTTGTCCTCTGTGCCTTTATAAATTCAAGCTCTAAAACAGGGATCTTCTTTTCACGAGGACAACCACAATCAATGTGGGAATTATTTTCTCTCTTACCTGAGTGAGAACAGTTGGATTCAGAACATAATTGTATGGAGCACTTGCAGGTCAAAATGTCAAACAGAGTATCAAGTGTGTGCAGAAATTCATTTTTCCTGGCCAAGTTTCCTTTACCAAGTGATGTTTCAACTGCTTTGTGCCATAATTTCGTTAGTTTTAGCTCAATAGTTCGACACTGATTAATCACAGGTGGTTTGAATAGTGCATTAGCTTTTGTCCATTGATGCAGAAGAGGGACTATCATGTCATTTATGAGTTCTTTATCTGTATAGTTCCTTCTGTCCTTTGCATTTTTTTCTCGAAGGAGTAACCCTAATCTTAGCATGTCTCTCACTGTTGGAAGTTCTGATACAGGAAGCTCCTTCCCTTTACCAACTAGCAGGCTCAAGTGGGTTGACAACTGACTTCTTGTCTTCAATTTTGACATCTTCACACTATCTGACAAATAGAAAAATATTTCAATGTTTCATAATTCAATTGTTGTTTCAAAAAATATCAATTTGTTTATCAAAAATGCTGTAACAGAAATAACATAATAATTTCTTAGAACATAATGTTTTATACAATGATATAAGTAACTGCGACAATCAATATGCCCTACTTACAATAATTAAAATGTAGAATTCGTCTGGTAGAGTAGGTGCAAGTGCAATGAGAGCAAACCACCGTCTATGATATCTAGAAGGAGAGTGAGCCGGGCGCCTTATCCTCACGCTTGGTACAAGTCAAAACAAGAATTAAACTGTCCCACACGGAGAGCCTGTTCATGTTCATGTTCTGACATGCATATTGTACACAAGCTATAGAACCATAAAATACTCCATAATCCATATGCTTACATGAGATTAGTTAATATCAAGTGAATAATTCAAATCAAGTCTCATTAATTTGTTGAAATACTGATATTTGAAACTTTAAGGTATAATTGATGTAGGTGAGGGTTATTTCAATTCATTTTTGTTTGCTAATCTCAAGTTTAGACATAAAGAGGCACAATATTTTGACTACCAAATTTGATTTTTAACATGTTGACAAAATTGACACACCCTATTAACTATGTCCCCAGCATGTGTTAAGTAGCAAGGTGGTGGTGGTCATAGTGGTGCAGGTAGTGGTAGTAATGATAGTGGTGATAGTGGTTGTGATAATGGTGGTGTTGGTGGTGGTGGTGGTGGTAATAGTGGTGGTGTTGGTGGTGGTAATATTGGTGTTGGTGGTGTTAGTGGTAATTGCGATGTTTGTGGTGGTAATAGTGGTGGTGGAGGTGGTAGTAATGGTAATTGAGCACTCGTCAAGACCTAATAAAACGCGGAGAATAACGTCCGTAGAATTATCGGTGACGCTTTCGCATTGTAACAGCTGGTTTGTTGCTTATCAAGTTTCCTCTTTTTCCTTTTCTACTTTTTATATTTCATCCTTCTTTTTTGCCTTTTTTACCAATTTCTTTTAGTTTATTTTTCTGCTTTTTTTTTTAAAGATTCAATGGATCGCCTTTTCGTCTATTTCGGATTTTGAAGACCAAACTAAACAAAATCAAGTCCATTAAAATTTTTGGTAAATTTAATCATTTATTTTTTGTTTTTGTAATCTGTTCTTCGCATTCATCAGATATTAAATATAAAATCGTCATTCACTATACATTACACTTCAGGTTTAGCGTCTACTAGTGAGGAAGGAAATCAATACCTTGGCAAACAACTAATTCCAAGAAAAACGACTGCAGCCTTGTCCGTGTGTGTGTGTGTGTGTGTGTGTAATCGATCCCTGTGTATCTTGCTGTAGTCTGGTACCTGTGGACATAATGAGTTACCTAGTCTGTTTTTTTCGTGTAATCCGGAATGTAATCTAAACTTAAGTGAACCTGCATCTCGTCTAATCTAAGTGTATTTCATTGTAGTAACCTTCTGGGTGTCGGTAATCCTGTGTGTCGTGTGAATTAATGGGCGGCGTAACTGGGTGTAGCGACCTCCTGGGTGTAGAGCCAACCTTGTCAAATGTGGCCATAATGCCTGAGGCGGAGTCGTACTGTATGTTTGTTGCTTACCCGCCGAGTCACTCCTCGACCCCCAGCGTGATAAAAGGCTCCAGGGAGATTTATTTGTTATGTATGGAAACAACGTAGATTTTGTGATAATTTCTGACAGTAGAAAAAATTAAGTGATTCAGTGTGAGAAGAAATGAAGAAAAATGATGAATATTTTTTTTTAGATTAATTACATTCAATGTTGTTATTACCGGTCATATAAAGACTAAGATAGACTATATAATAATAATACAGGTAGATTTTTTTACATTTGAAACTAATTAAGGTGAATAAATTATTTGCTTCCGTGTATTCCTAAGCTTTATTAACAAACCTCTTTATTCGCGTACTCAAGATAGGTCCAAACAAGAGATAATAACTATACAAAAATTATGGAAGGGTAGGTTCAAGGTTGTTGAAAGGGGAATTATATACCTGTAACACCATTAATTATACTGCTGGTGACCGTGGTTGGTGGGATCAAATTATACCAGTATTTATGTTGCTTCTTGGTTGATATTCCTACACGTTAGTTGTCGACCGTGTAAATCTGGGGGTTTTATTTCGTCTCGGGTAAGTGAACGTATGAGAGGGACACACACACACCACTGAATGAACACTACTGGGGGAAAAATTAATGACTCGTATCCTCATTATCATCAAGTGCGTGCGTGAGTCAGGCAACACGATCTTTTCCTTAGTGGTGCAGGGGTCATATATACAACTTATGTAACTGATGGCGAATTGTGATAGATGTTGCACAGAAACTCGGGTACCCTTCTGTGTTTGTTGATCGTTGTTTTAAAAGGGCTAAAAAATCCTTTCATTCCTCTCAAACCAGACAAGTTCCTACACTTAAGAATATTTTGACTCTGCCCTATCGTAATGAATTTGTCCCGTTAGTTCGGTCCCTCAAGCTTCTAAATATTAATGTTGTTTTCAAGTATGACTCAACCATTACCAATATGTTAATAAGGAATAGCCCAAGTTTGAATGTAAATGGAAGTGTTTATTGTATTCCATGTAGCAAATGTAATTGTAATTATGTAGGTCAGACAGGAAAAACACTGCAGCTCAGAATCAAACAACATAAGTATAATATCAGAACTGCATCTGAAAGCAGTGCCTTGTTCGTTCATGTTAGGAATAATAATCACCCCATTGCTTGGGAAAAAAGCTTAGAAGTATTCAAATCATCTTGTGTCACAGAAAGATTAAGTTTGATTAAAGAATTAAAATCAATAAACCTTAGTGATGGTCAGTTCAAAACTGATAATATGTTACATAAATTTATTTGTCAGTGGCCCAAGGTTAAAAATGCTTTGAAAACCTTTGATCTAGATGTATGATAGTTATTTTGTGGGTCCCTTTTTTCTGACCTGACCTGGCTAGTCACGTCACCACCCTTCTCTTAAGCTCCTCTACGTGTGTGTTGGTGTGGGGATTAGTGGATGTCATCATTATGACCTGACCTCATGTTTTTAAGGTCACCCTGTATATTTAAGCCTCTCTCTGTCCATGTAATCCAGTTGCCTCTGAAGATGTCTTGAATAAAGACGAAAGCTAAGGTACTCCGTTGTTTCCATTTTCCCGTGTGATTTTATCAAGATATATATATATATATATATATATATACTATAGGTCTATGTAATTATATATGCTTCGTGTGGTGTGATATAAGAAGTAAAATGTGATATAGGGTGATATAGTATGGTATTAGTATAGTGTAATTTCATATTAGATAGTGAATGTATAATTTAATATAGTAATATATATAATACAGTACTATAATTTACTATAGAAACACAGTACAATAGATGTGATATAAAATTATACAAAATATTCATAACCATGCTTAAGGTAAGCTAAAATGACACATATAATTTAATATATAGCGTAAGCAATTCCTTATATAAGGTGGGATAATGACAGACGTCCCAGCCAGTCATCTGTCAATCTCTGGTATCGGGTCTCAAATGGCAATTAGTTTCATTATGTGGCTCAGGTTCTCTCTCTCCTCGCCTGGAATTTAGGTGAGAGAAGGGGGCGGGGAGATGAGTTGGGGGTCAGGTGAAGAGGAAGAGGTCAGGTGAAGGAGAAGAGGTTAGGTGAAGTGTGGAAGAGGTCAGGTGAAGAGGAAGAGGTCTGGTGAAGGATTGATGTGGTCAGGTGAAGGAGAAGAGGTTAGGTGAAGTGTGGAAGAGGTCAGGTGAAGGGGAAGAGGTCAGGTGAAGAGGAAGAGGTCAGGTGAAGGTGAAGAGTTGAGGAGGTTAGGTGAAGGTCAGGTGAGAGGGTAGAGGCTAGGTAAGGATCAGGTAATGGATAGGAACCACTCACAATGGACCTCTCTCTTGATGGGGTTCATTGCTACTCAAGGGTTTGCTTGGCCTCGGTGGCGGGGGAGCAACATTTTTACCTTGCACGTAAATTAGAACACGCCAGGTAACATCAGACCAAGGGGAGACAGCGTCACCATTTGAGGGCTGCCGAGTTGGGTCTAAGAGGACGCCACTGAAGATGAAATGAAGCCGAGGTTAAGTTGAAGCGCGGGAGGAACTCTTTGAGCCTCAGACAGTCAATTAACACCAATTAATACCTAAGGAGCGAATGGAATTACCTGAAACCTGGAGACCTGATCGAAAACGAGGTCGAGGTTTTCTTCTGTCGTCTTCGTCCGTCATCGTCCTAGTTCACTTCTTTATAATCTTCATCGTCATTTAAAATTTAAATTATATCTAGCGCTTGTGAGACCTCACCTGGATTACGCATTTCGGTTCTGGTCACCGTATTACAGAATGGATATAGAATCCTTGGAAAGAATCCAGAGGAGAATGACAAGACTAATCCCGGGCATCAGAAACCTTGAGTACAGAGACAGGTTAAAGCATCTTAATTTGCACTCCCTCGAGAGACGTAGAGTAAGGGGCAACATGATAGAGGTGTATAAATGGAAGTCAGGGTTAAACAAATGGGACATTACAAAGGTACTCAAACTATCCAACCAGGAGCGAACTCGTAACAGTGGTTTTAAATTTGACAAATTTAGATTTAGGCGTGAAATAGGTAAACATTGGTTTGGAAACAGAGTAGTGGATGAATGGAACAAGTTACCAAATATCATCATTAACTCGGATACTCTGGATAGCTTCAAGCATAGGTTGGATGCTTATATGAGCAATAGGGGTTGGGTATAAACGGGACTGCCCAGTATGGGCCAATAGGCCCGCTGCAGTTTCCTCCATTCTTATGTTCTTATTTTCCACTTCCTGTTCCTCTCCAACCATCCCTTTCTTCCTCTTCCTCTTTATCTTTCTCTATTCCTCTCTTTCCTGTGCCACTTCACATTCATCTTCCTTTTATCTCCCTCCCCCACTCCTCTCTTCATCATCTTCTCTCCTTCCCTCATCTTCCTCCTCCTCATCTCGCCTCACTATGTGTATACTCAGGTAACTTGAAGACCCGACACAATAGAAACTCTCACTTGAGATTTATTAAAAATAATGCGCTTGTAACTACGACTAACTACGAGGGCAAGGAAGTTATGAGGGATCGGTGATGGTGTGAGGGAGCAGTGATGGTGTGAGGGAGTAGTGATGGTGTGAGGGAGTAGTGATGGTGTGAGGGAGTAGTGATGGTGTGAGGGAGCAGTGATGGTGTGAGGGAGTAGTGATGGTGTGAGGGAGTAGTGATGGTGTGAGGGAGCAGTGAGGGTGTGAGGGAGTAGTGAGGGTGTGAGGGAGTAGTGATGGTGT
>NW_024738021.1:0-11065 GCF_018991925.1 Homarus americanus | reverse complement strand
GAACAGATAAAGAGAATGACAGACATAGATATGAGGATATAATAATTGTGGAAGGGGAAGGAAAGAGGAGGTAGAGATAGTGGTAGAGGAAGCAGGGAAGGAGAGTAGGGGAGAGAGAGTGATGATATATTAAGGTTAATAGAGACAAGGGGGGATAGGATAGGTAAAGAGGATACGACAGGGCAGATTTAATCTAATTTCATGGGTAAGAGATGGCAGGAAACCTAGTGAGTGAGTGAGTGGGACAACCATTGATCGTGATCACGCCCCAGTCCACAAGATCGTACACACAAGATAGTCGAAGGAACAGAGGGAACATATTCGGCTTGTTGTCGAACACTTGAATCAAAGGAGCAATAAGTTATTACTGAGTCACTGCACGTTGACTACATATTATAGTGTTTGTAAAGATCTTTCTTGTTACACTGGTCGAGAAGATCAGATAGCGACCGTACGTGAGCTGTGGCCCATATCTACAGAACCTCGACCACATTAGTTGGTAAAATTGTCTTCGTTTCTTTGGTGAGTGATCGTGTATTTCCAGATGTAATAACTGAAATGTGTTCAGTGTCTCCAGCAGGACCCGGCTGTACTCTCTTATTGCTGGGACCTCTATCAATCTGCCTACACGAATATCAATAAGACCCGTTTCAACTTCTCTACAAACTTTAAGAGCGTTCGGTCGAGGAGTTCAGGTACGAAAAAAGTATGTTAAGTGAGAATAAATTAACACGATGCCAGTCAGTGTGTCAAAACAAGGTCGGGCCCACATCAACTGGCAATATAATCACATAAGGCGGATCATGACGATAACACATTTGTGCTTATTGTTTCATCAAAGTACTTAGGCAACATGTTAAATCTATTGTTTGTGTGAAAGTAAAAGGAGAAGCTGTACAGGTTGATCCACAGTTCCTGTTTCAACATCTAACAAAAGCATCAGGGAGAGTGTAAGGCAGGTGAGTAGTGTAACCACCCACTGTACTCTCAAGGGTCTGGCCTAAGAAACACCTTATGGACTATGAGCTGCACACTGCTGCATCACATTAACCACTAGGAGTTGTAAACAAACACTCCAAAAGTGCCTTTATGGAGGAGACCGATGAATTTCAAAATGAACACTGTGACTCCTGTTGTCTCGGTAGGGTCGTCAAAATCCTTTGTCTGTTGTGTCATATCGTCTAACACAAAATCGTAAACATACTTTTTGGAGCGTATCTACATCTTACAGCATGATGACACTAAATGGCCGCCTTAAAATGTTATTCTCAAAGACTTAATTATCCAATGAAAAAATTCACCCACTAAAATTTATGATCACGTTGAAGATAAACTCATTAAAGTTTTATACTGTACTATAATGGAAATTAAAGTTCACTCACTCGCACTCTTGGGCAGAAATTATAATTTAAGTTCTCATTTTAGAACAGTCTTGGCTGTTTTTAGGTCCTGCTATGGTTACTGTCTGAGTCATAATCAACCTCACTTGGCATCTTCTATTTCATTTTGGCGCATTTCATGTTGGTGTATTTCATGTTGGTGTATTTCACGTTGGTGTATTTCATGTTGGTGATCACCTGCCACCCACCAGAGACTTGGGAAGGTTAGAAATAGTGTCATCTCTGTGTTTTATGACGTCTTCGAGGTTTATATCTTCACCTCACCTCCTGAACCACATCCTCAAGACGGACCATTTCTTACCCCTGGTCGTCTTCTTAGCTAATCAGGCTTATTTAATTCTTCTCTCACAGCGCTGCGCCCCTGGCGAGAAACTCTCCCTCATTTCTTGTAACTTTTAGAGAAGGAAAGTTTATTCTCAACTGGTTGTACAGATGAAGCGTCACAACTTCTCGATATCTTTGCTTTGTGATTAAAATACCAACGTGTCTGAGTCGTGTATTTGTTTATAAACTTAATGGAATAATATTTACCCAAGTTTAAGAGGCACTAAAGACATTATAAGGGCTGGATATTTCAAATTATCTGCATCTCTTGAATCACTTGAATCAAGAGTGAGAAAATGAAATTAAAACAAAAAAGAATTGTAAGTGAATGAAATATCGAAATCCTTGAAAAAACTAAATTTCTTAAAACAGTAATGGACTAAGACAGCAGTGTAAGGTAAGGAGATTGGTGGAAAAGAAAGGAGAAGACCGAAGGAGGAAGGTAAAAGGAGGGAAGATGGAGGGGTAAAATAAAGGGGAAAGGAAGATGAAGGGGGAAGAAATGAATGGGGGAGATGGAAGGGAGGAAGAAGGGAGGGAAGATGAAGGGGTAAGATGGAAGAGAAAGACGATGGGGAGAAGAAGATGAAGGAGAAGATGAAAGGTGGAAGATGAAAGGCAGGAAGCGACAGTGCAAAATAGATCGGCAAGAGACACAGTTGTACCAGAGGTGGTAAAAATATACACCAGGAAGGAACTAGTAACGTAATACACTCTCCACATTTGTTACTGATTTTTCTAAAAATACAAAACTCAACTCAATAAAGGCAACACATGCACTGTACTATGACTGCCAGTGTATTATAGCATCAACATTATTATATAAGAGTATATATTATACTTAAGCCCCCCCCCCCAGGTATCGCCGGGATGGTTAATCTTCAGGTGGGATACGCTGGGCGGCGAGAGGAGTGACAATCTACCTGTGTCATTAAGGTCTCTGTTACCTTTTCCTGGGGCGACACTTCAGGTGAGTTATTATATAAAAAAGAGACTCACTTTATACAATACATGAAAAAATAACACCACCATTTAACTTACATAAATTAACACACAATACAGTAGTGAATGCCTAACTAGCTTAGCTCCCCCCACCCCAGCCTCCCTTGAGCGAGCAGGAGCGTGCTGTGTATGGCCACCACCCCAACCAATCACCTCGACTCAGCTAGGTGGACAGCCCACCTGCTATTACTCCCTACTACTTTACTTCCTGTTTCTATTCTTTCCTTCTCTCTTTCCTCTCCTCTCTCATGGCAAAGTCATTTCCCACTTTACTTCATCATCGTTACTCAGTAAGACAGCAGTAGACCACGACGCTTAACACTGTACCTGCCTGACTCTGGTGTTACCTGTACTGTGTTAATTGGCTTGAAGAACATACAACTCTAAAACGTGATATGAATTGTTAATTTTCATAGGAAGATGAACTAGACAAAAAACGACCTTTATAACTAAATGTCAGACCAAATACTGTCAAGAGGTGTGAACAGCTTCCATATGGAGAGGAGAGGATCTTTAATTGAAGTCTAATGTGTCACTTCACGCAATAACTCTGTGGGGTGGACACATCGACAACACAAGAGTGACCGACATATAAACACTTCCGAGACAACGATAACTAATGACTTTTTTTGTTTGTCCTTTCAGAACAAAGTTCACTCCTGGGATTATCTCTCATAAACGAAGCATCACCAAGCACAAGCACCACACACCTGTATAGGCCTTCAGTATCGTCAACCAGCAACTGTCTATATGATAACACTGGGGAACACACTTTCGGTTGCACGAGTTCTGACACTTGATTCTGGTAGATTTGAGATCACAGATTCTGAAAATGGCATTCGTTTGTGCAGATCAGGTCTAGTTTTGATGCTACGCGGCAATTTACACATCAGGTCACAGATTCTGAAAATAGCAAAGGGAGGTAATAAGCATATTAGTTTACATTCATCAAATATAATTCTTAATTACATCAGTGCGTCAAATATAGATTTGTGTGTGCATTAGTGTGTGCATTATTATTTTATTTCATTAAAACAATTATTTTATTTCTGGATTAGTCACCGCGATGGGAGCTCCAGGTTATGATCCGAAAGAGTGGCGCCTCTTTATAGATAGCTCTAAGCGGAGTCTGAAGTGTGTTTTATTACATATAGGCAACATCTTTGGCGCAATACCCATAGGACACTCAGTACACCTGAAAGAAAAATATGAACACATCACAACGGTTTTGGAGCTACTCAAATATGAAGAACACAAATGGATCATCTGTGTTGATCTAAAAATGGTCAATTTTTTGCTAGGACAGCAAGGTGGGTATACAAAATTTCCTTGCTTTATCTGCCTCTGGGACAGCAGAGCCAAAGACAGACACTGGATTCAGAAGGAATGGCCAGTTAGGGAAAGCCTCAATGTTGGGGAAAAGAACATCATTTATGAACCACTAGTGGAACGTGAAAAAATTGTTTTCCCGCCCCTTCACATCAAGCTGGGCCTTATGAAACAGTTTGTCAAGCCGCTCGATACTGACAGTGACTGTTTTAAGTATCTGTGTGAAGTGTTCCCTGGTTTAACGCTAGAAAAACTCAAAGCAGGTATTTTCGACGGCCCTCAAATTAGGACGCTGATTAAAGACCAAGCCTTCACTCAATCCATGACTGATGTTGAGAGAAATGCATGGGGAGCACTCGTTTCTGTTGTAAGGAACTTTCTTGGAAACAGGAAATCAGAGGACTATAAAAAGCTCGTTGAATCTTTGATGGAAAGTTTCCATGTGTTAGGTTGCAACATGAGCATTAAGATGCATTTCCTGAACAGTCATCTTGAACTGTTTCCGGCAAACTTGGGGGACGTGAGTGATGAGCAAGGTGAACGCTTTCACCAGGATATTAAAGTCATGGAAGACAGTTATCAAGGTCGCTGGGACATTCACATGATGGCGGACTATTGCTGGAGCATTCAGCGAGACTGCACTGAGAGGCGATATTCAAGACAGTCCATTAAACGCAAGTTTGTGCCTGAATAAATCTGGCATAGTTCACAAAAGCAACTGATGAATCCAAAATGTGCTTGTCAAGGTAAATAAAAGTAATTAAAAATTAATTCTACGTGTTTGGTAATTCCTCTCTGTGTGCTGGTTTAGATTTTTAGCAGTAGTATATGGTAGCCTAACTATATATAGCAGTAAATGGTAGGTAACTCACCGCAACAAAACTAGACCCGATAGAAAAAAACCGGTGCCATATTTGAAATCAGTGACCTCAATTTACCCAGAAACAGGTTTCAAAATGTATGCAACTGACAAAAAGTTGAATTTTGTTCCCCAGTGTAATAGTCCAGACAAAACCTTGCTTTTACTTTAACCCGGAAATAAACATCGACAGGTTTATTATAAATAATTATGACGACAGTAAGTTTTCAAGGTTCAAGTGTCCTTATTTCCTGCCAATGGTTCCAGAAAAACCTTAAAACTTACAATTAATAAATAATTAAAGATTTTTGTTTCTTGTATCTATATATATAAAACAAAGAAGTATGTATTTTTGTTTGTGTGTGTGTTTGTGTGTCCGCACGAGAATCTCGGAAACTACTATACCGATCTGTAGTGATGATGGATGGTGTTATATGTAGTGATGATGGATGGTGTTATATGTAGTGATGATGGATGATGTTATATGTAGTGATGATGGATGGTGTTATATGTAGTGATGATGGATGATGTTATATGTAGTGATGATGGATGGTGTTATATGTAGTGATGATGGATGATGTTATATGTAGTGATGATGGATGGTGTTATATGGAGTGATGATGGATGATGTTATATGTAGTGATGATGGATGATGTTATATGTAGTGATGATGGGTGGTGTTATATGTAGTGATGATGGATGATGTTATATGTAGTGATGATGGGTGGTGTTATATGTAGTGATGATCTATCTTCTATCGATATAAAACAAAGAATTATGTCTGTTTGTGTGTGTGTGTGTGTGTTTGCTTGTGTGTCCGCACGTGAATCTCGAAAACCACTCTACCGATCTGTAGTGATGATGGATGATGTTATATGTAGTGATGATAGATGGTGTTATATGTAGTGATGATGGATGGTGTTATATGTAGTGATGATGGATGATGTCATATGTGTTATAAGTGTTTAAATAACATGGTAGATATTACTGAGCCTTCATCAGGGGTTGGTGCCTCCCTCCAGGTTCCCAGAGGTACAACTATTGGTGACATTTTCTTATTCGATGGCAGCAGTTGAGTTAGATTCATTGGTTGGGAGGTACAGACAGAGTGTAAGTAGCTGTGGAAGTTTCGCGCTCCCTGATGTCGCCCAAATTGTCATAATTGAAGGTAACTGACTTGGCAACGGTAGTGCGTACGTTGGTCTTCTTAAGGATAGAGGCGGGTTGTTGGTCGGCAACATTGGATAGAACAATGAACTCAGCAGCTTGGCGGTCAAGGTTGTTCAAGGTACCATGGGCACTGTAGTAGTTAACTTCCAGCTTGTTAGTTGATTTTCGGCTGCGGCCAATGCTGTCACCATCCAATCGTCCAACAGCCTTATCACAGGAGGCTTCGTCAAAGTATCGGATGTATGCGAAGCCATAGTGTTCATTTTTGTTGTCTTTTGCGGGCATCACAAATAGGTCGATCTGTCCACATTCCTCAAACAATGGTCGAATCTGCTTAGGGGCCACACCAGGGTAGATGTTTGTTGCAACCACCACAAAGCTGGTGTCGAAGTCTACAACGAAATCCTTGCAAGCCTTCACCTCCACCTCAGACACCTTCGATACAGTGCGTCGGAACACCATTGTGATGTACTGACACTAACAGCTCTCTCACTGAGGTCAAATCAAAATTTGACCATACAGAAAGAATTACGGTTTAATAAGGTTGGAATTTAAAGAAATTGACAACAAAATGAAGCTCTGTTTATCACTATAGTGTTGAGGACTGGTGTTTGTAGAGATGATGGATGGTGTTATAATATGTAGTGATGATGGATGGTGTTATATGTAGTGATGAAGGATGGCGTTATATGTAGTAATGATGGATGGTGTTATATGTAGTGATGATAGGAGGGTAATATATGTAGTGATGATGGATGGTGTTATATATAGTGATGATGCATGATGATATATGTAGTGATGATGGTTGGTGTTATATGTAGTGATGCTGGATGGTGTTATATGTAGTGATGATGGATAGAGTTATATGTAGTGATGATGGATGATGTTATATGTAGTGATGAGTGATGTGGTGGTGTTATATGTAGTGATGATGGATGATATTATATGTAGTGATGATAGGATGGTTCTATATGTAGTGATGGATGGTGTTATATGTAGTGATGATGGATGATGTTATATGTAGTGATGATAGGATGGTTTTATATGTAGTGATGATGGATGGTGTTATATGTAGTGATGATGCATGATGTTATATGTAGTGATGATGGTTGGTGTTATATGTAGTGATGCTGGATGGTGTTATATGTAGTGATGATGGATAGAGTTATATGTAGTGATGGATGATGAAATATGTAGTGATGATGGGTGGTGTTATATGTAGTGATGTTGGATGGTGTTATATGTAGTGATGATGGATGATATTATATGTAGTGATGATAGGTTGGTTTTATATGTAGTGTTGATGGATGGTGTTATATGTACTGATGATGCATGATGTTATATGTAGTGATGATGGGTGGTGTTATATGTAGTGATGCTGGATGGTGTCATATGTAGTGATGATGGATGGAGTTATATGTAGTGATGATGGATGATATTATATGTAGTGATGATGGTTGGTGTTATATGTAGTGATGTTGGATGGTGTTATATGTCGTGATGGATGGTTCTATATGTAGTGATGGTGGATGGTGTTATATGTAGTGATGATGGATCATGTTATATGTAGTGATGATGGATAGTGTTATATGTAGTGATGATGATGGATGGTGCTATAAGTAGTGATGATGGATGTTGTTATATGTAGTGATGAAGGATGGTGTTAGTGAAGATTTTGAAGTGAGACGTAGTGAAGATTGTGAAGTGAGATGTGGTGAAGATTGTGAAGTGAGATGTAGTGAAGATTGTGAAGTGAGATGTAGTGAAGATTGTGAAGTGGGATGTAGTGAAGATTGTGAAGTGAGATATAGTGAAGATTGTGAAGTGAGATGCAGTGAAGATTGTGAAGTGAGATGTAGTGAAGATTGTGAAGTGAGATGTAGTGAAGATTGTGAAGTGAGATGTAGTGAAGATTGTGAAGGGAGATGTAGTGAAGATTGTGAAGGGAGATGTAGTGAAGATTGTGAAGTGAGATGTAGTGAAGATTGTGAAGTGTGATGCATGAAGATTGTGAAGTGAGATGTAGTGAAGATTTTATAGTGAGATGTGGTGAAGATTGTGAAGAGTATAGTGAATGGAAGTGAGATGTAGTGAAGACAGAAGTGAGATGGTGAAGATCGTGAAGAGATGGTGAAGATTTAGCTGGTAGATGATAGATTGTGAAGCAGATGGGTGAAGATTGTGAAGTGAGATGTGGTGAAGATTGTGAAGGAGATGCAGGAAGATTATGAAGGAGACAAGCCCAAGATTGTGAAGTGAGATGTAAGTAAAGACGTAAGTGAGATAAGAAGATTAGAAGTGGAGATGGTGAAGATTGCAGAAGTGAGATGGTGAAGACGAAGTGGAATGAAAAGATTGTGGGAAGCTAGAGATGAAAATGATTAGAAGGAGATGAAGATTGTGAAGTGAGATGTGGTGAAGATTGTGAAGTGAGATGTAGTGGAGATTGTGAAGTGAGATGTAGTGAAGATTGTGAAGCGAGATGTAATGAAAATTGTGAAGTGAGATGTAGTGAAGATTGTGAAGTGAGATGTAGTGAAGATTGTGAAGTGAGGTGTAGTGAAGATTGTGAAGTGAGATGTAGTGAAGATTGTGAAGTGAGATGTAGTGAAGATTGTAGCTAGAGATGGTGGAAGATTGTATGAGATGTAGTGATTGTGAATGAGATGTAGGAAGATTGTGAAGTGAGGATGTAGGAAGATTAGGGAAGTGAGATGTAGTGAAGATTGTGAAGTGAGATGTAGTGAAGATTGTGAAGTAAGAAGTGGTAAAGATTGTGAAGTAAGATGTGGTAATGATTGTGAAGTGAGATGTAGTGAAGATTGTGAAGTGAGATGTATTGAAGATTGTGAAGTGAGATGTAGTGAAGATTGTGAAGTGAGATGTAGTGAAGATTGTGAAGTGAGATGTAGTGAAGATTGTGGAGTGAGATGTAGTGAAGATTGTGAGGTGAGATGTAGTGAAGATTGTGAAGTAAGATTATAAAGTAAACTGTAGTAATTGAGGTTAAACGAAATGCATATTCTGTGTTGTATCCGTGTTTTGTTAACGTGTCCAACATATGTGGTTCTTGGGCCAGGACATTATTTTTGCCGAATTTTCTGTCAAACGAAATACAATCAACATGCCTAAATTGTTCAGCGCTTTTATTATATATTCTCCTACAGTGCTTGGCTGGATAGATTCGACCGTATAGGTAAAGTCAGTTGGGGTTAGGTTGTGCTAGTTTTTGTTTAATTTTGCCACAGAGGTTAAGCGATGCCCATACTCATCCTGTGAGCGGTAGTGCAAAGAGATTACAAAGTGATGTTAGATGAGGTAGGTGGTTAAGTTAAGTTTCAATAGGTTAGGTTAGATTACATCAGGTTGGATTAAGTTAAGTTAGGTTAGGTAGGTAATAAGTAGATAGGTTACGGTCGGTAGGTAGGAAAGTTAGGTTTGATTAGGTTAGCTTATGTCAGACGGGGAGGTTAGGTTCGATTATGTCAGGTTAGGTTCGATTATGTCAGGTTAGGTTAGATTACGTCAGGTTAGGTTAGATTATGTCAGGTTAGGTTAGATTTTGTCAGGTTAGGTTAGATTATGTCAGGTTAGGTTAGATTATGTCAGGTTAGGTTAGATTATGTCAGGTTAGGTTAGATTATGTCAGGTTAGGTTAGATTATGTCAGGTTAGGTTAGATTAGGTCAGGTTAGGTTAGATTACGTCAGGTTAGGTTAGATTATGTCAGGTTAGGTTAGATTATATCAGGTTAGGTTAGATAATGTCAGGTTAGGTTAGATTATGTCAGGTTTGGTTAGATTATGTCAGGTTAGGTAAGTAGGTGGAGGTGGGTAAAAAAGGTTAGGTTAGGTCGGCAGGTTTTAGTGTAGGAGCTAAAGTAATCCCGTAAAAATTTCATGTTAATTTTTGACACCATACATCGTAATAATCCTTATAAACTATGTTAAGGAACTGTGGTGTAATTTTTCTGAACGGTTTATTATAAGTTTTATGCCATTAAAGAAGTTTTATCAAAGAGCGGCGTAATGAACCACAGACGTATTACCATTAACTCCTAAGTAACTTAAAACATGACTAATAACCTATGAACATGTAGTATTATATCATTACAATTTAACGTAATATATTATGAATGCTGTTATAACATCTTAAGTGTGTTACAAACATGGCTGCTCATATATGCCATCCTGTCTCTGGCAAAGAAGAGATTGCAGTAAGTAAAATTAATTGCTAAAGACAAATACTGGAAATCAAACATATACTTATTACCATTATCTGAAAAGCTTAGAACCACCGTTTTATATTTATTAAAAGTTTGTAGTGTTATACATCATGTGTATACAAGTCACAAGTTATTATTTACGACATTGCTTCAGTCCTCGTCATCAGAGTCTTCTGTGTACAACAGATTCCTTCACCTTGTTTAGGCATTTCTCATCATCAGCTTGACAGTTACACATCTCGGTGCATGTCATGCTATTCTTTCTGATTCTTTCTGTATGAACATGACAATGATCCACATTTCCCGACGCCACATCCACATTTAACAAGTTCTGTGATTGCTTCTGGAGCTGGTGGTTGGTCTGATATTACTAGTATGAAACAGTCATTGTCAATCTTCCAACCATGCTCTAATTGTGGAAGCATTTCACTGTCTGCATCACAAGACCACAGAAGAGCTTGATACCTTCCTCTCAATATATGATACTTTAGAGTTGCTGCAATCGCTGGTAGTTCTCCAGCTTCTGCCTGCGTTATCTTGAAGAGATGCCATCTAAGTTTTGACAGTTTAGTGAAAGTCATTCGTGGACAGTAGAGCTTAAATACAAATTCCTCTAGACCAATATGCATGTCTGCTGGAGGGCATTTGGTCTACTCAGCATCTTGAATGCATCTAGGACTTTTGTGTTAGATTTCATCAAAGTGCTCCAACATGCTTTCTTTCCTTTGCCAACAAATTTTCCAATGCAGTCAGATCC